>NW_027184392.1:0-56000 GCF_000393655.2 Nicotiana sylvestris
CCTAATGCTGACTAATGGAAAAAGTTCAGTTTAGGGTTTAAAAACCCTAATGCTGACTGAAGGGAAAAAGTTCAGTTTAGGGTTTAAAACCGTAATGCTGACTAAAGGAAAAGAGTTCTGTTTAGGGTTTAAAATCCTAATGCTGACTGAATGGAAAAGAGTTTAGTTTAGGGTTTAAAACCCTAATGCTGACTAAAGGAAAAGTTCAGTTTAGGGTTTAAAAACCCTAATGCTGACTAAAGGAAAAGTTCAGTTTAGGGTTTAAAACCCTAATGCTGACTGAATGGAAAAAGTTCAGTTTAGGGTTTAAAACCCTAATGCTGACCTAATGGAAAAGAGTTCAGTTTAGGGTTTAAAACCCTAATGCTGATTGAATGGAAAAAGTTCAGTTTAGGGTTTAAAACCCTAATGCTGACTAATGGAAAAAGTTCAGTTTAGGGTTTAAAAACCCTAATGCTGACTGGATGGAAAAGAGTTCAGTTTAGGGTTTAAAACCCTAATGCTGACTCTGACTACAGGAAAAAGTTCAGTTTAGGGTTTAAAACCCTAATGCTGACTGAATGGAAAAGAGTTCAGTTTAGGGTATAAAACCCTAATGCTGACTAAAGGAAAAGTTCAGTTTAGGGTTTAAAACCCTAATGCTGACTAAAGGAAAAGTTCAGTTTAGGGTTTAAAACCTTAATGCTGACTGAATGGAAAAAGTTCAGTTTAGGGTTTAAAACCCTAATGCTGACTGAATGGAAAAAAGTTCAGTTTAGGGTTTAAAACCCTAATGCTGACTGAATGGAAAAGAGTTCAGTTTAGGGTATAAAACCCTAATGCTGACTAAAGGAAAAGTTCAGTTTAGGGTTTAAAACCCTAATGCTGACTAAAGGAAAAGTTCAGTTTAGGGTTTAAAACCTTAATGCTGACTGAATGGAAAAAGTTCAGTTTAGGGTTTAAAACCCTAATGCTGACTGAATGGATAAGAGTTCAGTTTAGGGTTTAAAACCCTAATGCTGACTGAATGGAAAAGAGTTCAGTTTAGGGTTTAAAACCCTAATGTTGACTGGATGGAAAAGAGTTCAGTTTAGGGTTTAAAACCCTAATACTGACTCTGACTACAGGAAAAAAGTTCAGTTTAGGGTTTAAAACCCTAATGCTGACTGAATGGAAAAGAGTCCAGTTTAGGGTTTAAAACCCTAATGCTGACTAAAGAAAAAAGTTCAGTTTAGGGTTTAAAACCCTAATGCTGACTAAAGGGAAAGTTCCGTTTAGGGTTTAAAACCCTAATGCTGACTAAAGGAATGAGTTCAGTTTAGGGTTTAAAAACCTAATGCTGACTGAATGGAAAAAGTTTAATTTAGGGTTTAAAACCCTAATGCTGACTGAATGGAAAAATTTCAGTTTAGGGTTTAAAACCTTAATGCTGACTAAAGGAAAGAGTTCAGTTTAGGGTTTAAAACCCTAATGCTGACTGAATGGAAGAGTTCAGTTTAGGGTTTAAAACCCTAATGCTGACTGAATGGAAAAAGTTCAGTTTAGGGTTTAAAACCCTAATGCTGACTAAAGGAAAGAGTTCAGTTTAGGGTTTAAAACCCTAATGCTGACAGAATGGAAAAAGTTCAGTTTAGGGTTTAAAACCTTAATGCTGACTAAAGGAAAGAGTTCAGTTTAGGGTTTAAAACCCTAATGCAGACTAAAGGGAAAGTTCAGTTTAAGGTTTAAAACCCTAATGCTGACTAAAGGAAAGAGTTCAGTTTAGGGTTTAAAACCCTAATGCTGACTAAAGGGAAAGTTCAGTTTAGTGTTTAAAACCCTAAAACTGACTAGCTGGAAAGAGTTCAGATTAGGGTTTAAAACCCTAACGCTAACTGAATGGAAAAAGTTCAGTTTAGGGTTTAAAACCCTAATGCTGACTACAACAAAAGTTCAATTTAGGGTTTAAAACCCTAATGCTGACTGAATGAAAAAGTTCAGTTTAGGGTTTAAAACCCTAATGCTGACTAAAGGAAAGAGTTCAGTTTAGGGTTTAAAACCCTAAAACTGACTAGCTGGAAAGAGTTCAGATTAGGGTTTAAAACCCTAATGCTAACTGAATGGAAAAAGTTCAGTTTAGGGTTTAAAACCCTAATGCTGACTACAACAAAAGTTCAGTTTAGGGTTTAAAACCCTAATGCTGACTGAAGGGAAAGTTCAGTTTAGGGTTTAAAACCCTAATGCTGACTAAAGGAAAGAGTTCAGTTTAGGGTTTAAAACCCTAATGCTGACTGAATGGAAAAGAGTTCAGTTTAGGGTTTAAATCCCTAATGCTGACTGGATGGAAAAGAGTTCAGTTTAGGGTTTAAAACCCTAATGCTGACTCTGACTACAGGAAAAAGTTCAGTTTAGGGTTTAAAACCCTAATGCTGACTAATGGAAAAAGTTCAGTTTAGGGTTTAAAAACCCTAATGCTGACTGAAGGGAAAAAGTTCAGTTTAGGGTTTAAAACCGTAATGCTGACTAAAGGAAAAGAGTTCTGTTTAGGGTTTAAAATCCTAATGCTGACTGAATGGAAAAGAGTTTAGTTTAGGGTTTAAAACCCTAATGCTGACTAAAGGAAAAGTTCAGTTTAGGGTTTAAAAACCCTAATGCTGACTAAAGGAAAAGTTCAGTTTAGGGTTTAAAACCCTAATGCTGACTGAATGGAAAAAGTTCAGTTTAGGGTTTAAAACCCTAATGCTGACCTAATGGAAAAGAGTTCAGTTTAGGGTTTAAAACCCTAATGCTGATTGAATGGAAAAAGTTCAGTTTAGGGTTTAAAACCCTAATGCTGACTAATGGAAAAAGTTCAGTTTAGGGTTTAAAAACCCTAATGCTGACTGGATGGAAAAGAGTTCAGTTTAGGGTTTAAAACCCTAATGCTGACTCTGACTACAGGAAAAAGTTCAGTTTAGGGTTTAAAACCCTAATGCTGACTGAATGGAAAAGAGTTCAGTTTAGGGTATAAAACCCTAATGCTGACTAAAGGAAAAGTTCAGTTTAGGGTTTAAAACCCTAATGCTGACTAAAGGAAAAGTTCAGTTTAGGGTTTAAAACCTTAATGCTGACTGAATGGAAAAAGTTCAGTTTAGGGTTTAAAACCCTAATGCTGACTGAATGGATAAGAGTTCAGTTTAGGGTTTAAAACCCTAATGCTGACTGAATGGAAAAGAGTTCAGTTTAGGGTTTAAAACCCTAATGTTGACTGGATGGAAAAGAGTTCAGTTTAGGGTTTAAAACCCTAATACTGACTCTGACTACAGGAAAAAAGTTCAGTTTAGGGTTTAAAACCCTAATGCTGACTGAATGGAAAAGAGTCCAGTTTAGGGTTTAAAACCCTAATGCTGACTAAAGGAAAAAGTTCAGTTTAGGGTTTAAAACCCTAATGCTGACTAAAGGGAAAGTTCCGTTTAGGGTTTAAAACCCTAATGCTGACTAAAGGAATGAGTTCAGTTTAGGGTTTAAAAACCTAATGCTGACTGAATGGAAAAAGTTTAATTTAGGGTTTAAAACCCTAATGCTGACTGAATGGAAAAATTTCAGTTTAGGGTTTAAAACCTTAATGCTGACTAAAGGAAAGAGTTCAGTTTAGGGTTTAAAACCCTAATGCTGACTGAATGGAAGAGTTCAGTTTAGGGTTTAAAACCCTAATGCTGACTGAATGGAAAAAGTTCAGTTTAGGGTTTAAAACCCTAATGCTGACTAAAGGAAAGAGTTCAGTTTAGGGTTTAAAACCCTAATGCTGACAGAATGGAAAAAGTTCAGTTTAGGGTTTAAAACCTTAATGCTGACTAAAGGAAAGAGTTCAGTTTAGGGTTTAAAACCCTAATGCAGACTAAAGGGAAAGTTCAGTTTAAGGTTTAAAACCCTAATGCTGACTAAAGGAAAGAGTTCAGTTTAGGGTTTAAAACCCTAATGCTGACTAAAGGGAAAGTTTAGTTTAGGGTTTAAAACCCTAATGCTGACTGAATGGAAAAAGTTCAGTTTAGGGTTTAAAACCCAAATGCTGACTAAAGGAAAGAGTTCAGTTTAGGGTATAAAACCCTAATGCTGACTGAATGGAAAAAGTTCAGTTTAGGGTTTAAAACCTTAATGCTGACTAAAGGAAAGAGTTCAGTTTAAGGTTTAAAACCCTAATGCTGACTAAAGGAAAGAATTCAGTTTAGGGTTTAAAACCCTAATGCTGACTGAATGAAAAAGTTCAGTTTAGGGTTTAAAACCCTAATGCTGACTGAAGGGAAAGTTCAGTTTAGGGTTTAAAACCCTAATGCTGACTAAAGGAAAGAGTTCAGTTTAGGGTTTAAAACCCTAATGCTGACTGAATGGAAAAGAGTTCAGTTTAGGGTTTAAATCCCTAATGCTGACTGGATGGAAAAGAGTTCAGTTTAGGGTTTAAAACCCTAATGCTGACTCTGACTACAGGAAAAAGTTCAGTTTAGGGTTTAAAACCCTAATGCTGACTAATGGAAAAAGTTCAGTTTAGGGTTTAAAAACCCTAATGCTGACTGAAGGGAAAAAGTTCAGTTTAGGGTTTAAAACCGTAATGCTGACTAAAGGAAAAGAGTTCTGTTTAGGGTTTAAAATCCTAATGCTGACTGAATGGAAAAGAGTTTAGTTTAGGGTTTAAAACCCTAATGCTGACTAAAGGAAAAGTTCAGTTTAGGGTTTAAAAACCCTAATGCTGACTAAAGGAAAAGTTCAGTTTAGGGTTTAAAACCCTAATGCTGACTGAATGGAAAAAGTTCAGTTTAGGGTTTAAAACCCTAATGCTGACCTAATGGAAAAGAGTTCAGTTTAGGGTTTAAAACCCTAATGCTGATTGAATGGAAAAAGTTCAGTTTAGGGTTTAAAACCCTAATGCTGACTAATGGAAAAAGTTCAGTTTAGGGTTTAAAAACCCTAATGCTGACTGGATGGAAAAGAGTTCAGTTTAGGGTTTAAAACCCTAATGCTGACTCTGACTACAGGAAAAAGTTCAGTTTAGGGTTTAAAACCCTAATGCTGACTGAATGGAAAAGAGTTCAGTTTAGGGTATAAAACCCTAATGCTGACTAAAGGAAAAGTTCAGTTTAGGGTTTAAAACCCTAATGCTGACTAAAGGAAAAGTTCAGTTTAGGGTTTAAAACCTTAATGCTGACTGAATGGAAAAAGTTCAGTTTAGGGTTTAAAACCCTAATGCTGACTGAATGGATAAGAGTTCAGTTTAGGGTTTAAAACCCTAATGCTGACTGAATGGAAAAGAGTTCAGTTTAGGGTTTAAAACCCTAATGTTGACTGGATGGAAAAGAGTTCAGTTTAGGGTTTAAAACCCTAATACTGACTCTGACTACAGGAAAAAGTTCAGTTTAGGGTTTAAAACCCTAATGCTGACTGAATGGAAAAGAGTCCAGTTTAGGGTTTAAAACCCTAATGCTGACTAAAGGAAAAAGTTTAGTTTAGGGTTTAAAACCCTAATGCTGACTAAAGGGAAAGTTCCGTTTAGGGTTTAAAACCCTAATGCTGACTAAAGGAATGAGTTCAGTTTAGGGTTTAAAAACCTAATGCTGACTGAATGGAAAAAGTTTAATTTAGGGTTTAAAACCCTAATGCTGACTGAATGGAAAAATTTCAGTTTAGGGTTTAAAACCTTAATGCTGACTAAAGGAAAGAGTTCAGTTTAGGGTTTAAAACCCTAATGCTGACTGAATGGAAGAGTTCAGTTTAGGGTTTAAAACCCTAATGCTGACTGAATGGAAAAAGTTCAGTTTAGGGTTTAAAACCCTAATGCTGACTAAAGGAAAGAGTTCAGTTTAGGGTTTAAAACCCTAATGCTGACAGAATGGAAAAAGTTCAGTTTAGGGTTTAAAACCTTAATGCTGACTAAAGGAAAGAGTTCAGTTTAGGGTTTAAAACCCTAATGCAGACTAAAGGGAAAGTTCAGTTTAAGGTTTAAAACCCTAATGCTGACTAAAGGAAAGAGTTCAGTTTAGGGTTTAAAACCCTAATGCTGACTAAAGGGAAAGTTTAGTTTAGGGTTTAAAACCCTAATGCTGACTGAATGGAAAAAGTTCAGTTTAGGGTTTAAAACCCAAATGCTGACTAAAGGAAAGAGTTCAGTTTAGGGTATAAAACCCTAATGCTGACTGAATGGAAAAAGTTCAGTTTAGGGTTTAAAACCTTAATGCTGACTAAAGGAAAGAGTTCAGTTTAAGGTTTAAAACCCTAATGCTGACTAAAGGAAAGAATTCAGTTTAGGGTTTAAAACCCTTATGCTGACTAAAGGGAAAGTTAAGTTTAGGGTTTAAAACCCTAATGCTGATTGAATGGAAAAAGTTCAGTTTAGGGTTTAAAACCCTAATGCTGACTAAAGGAAAGAGTTCAGTTTAGGGTATAAAACCCTAATGCTGACTGAATGGAAAAAGTTCAGTTTAGGGTTTAAAACCTTAATGCTGACTAAAGGAAAGAGTTCAGTTTAGGGTTTAAAACCCTAATGCTGACTAAAGGGAAAGTTCAGTTTAAGGTTTAAAACCCTAATGCTGACTAAAGGAAAGAGTTCAGTTTAGGGTTTAAAACCCTAATGCTGACTAAAGGGAAAGTTCAGTTTAGGGTTTAAAACCCTAATACTGACTAGCTGGAAAGAGTTCAGTTTAGGGTTTAAAACCCTAATGCTGACTGAATGGAAAAAGTTCAGTTTAGGGTTTAAAACCCTAATGCTGACCGAATGGAAAAGAGTTCAGTTTAGGGTTTAAAACCCTAATGCTGACCGAATGGAAAAGAGTTCAGTTTAGGGTTTAAAACCCTAATGCTGACTGGATGGAAAAGAGTTCAGTTTAGGGTTTAAAACCCTAATGCTGACTCTGACTACAGGAAAAGTTCAGTTTAGGGTTTAAAACCCTAATGCTGACTGAATGGAAAAGAGTTCAGTTTAGGGTATAAAACCCTAATGCTGACTAAAGGAAAAGTTCAGTTTAGGGTTTAAAACCTTAATGCTGACTGAATGGAAAAAGTTCAGTTTAGGGTTTAAAACCCTAATGCTGACTGAATCGAAAAGAGTTTAGTTTAGGGTTTAAAACCCTAATGCTGACTGGATGGAAAAGAGTTCAGTTTAGGGTTTAAAACCCTAATGCTGACTCTGACTAAAGGAAAAAGTTCAGTTTAGGGTTTAAAACCCTAATGCTGACTGAATGGAAAAGAGTCCAATTTAGGGTTTAAAACCCTAATGCTGACTAAAGGAAAAAGTTCAGTTTAGGTTTTAAAACCCTAATGCTGACTGAATGGAAAAGAGTTCAATTTAGGGTTTAAAACCCTAATGCTGACTGGATGGAAAAGAGTTCAGTTTAGGGTTTAAAACCCTAATGCTGACCGAATGGAAAAGAGTTCAGTTTAGGGTTTAAAACCCTAATGCTGACTGAATGGAAAAATTTCAGTTTAGGGTTTAAAACCTTAATGCTGACTAAAGGAAAGAGTTTAGTTTAGGGTTTAAAAACCCTAATGCTGACTAATGGAAAAGTTCAGTTTAGGGTTTAAAAACCCTAATGCTGACTGAAGGGAAAAAGTTCAGTTTAGGGTTTAAAACCCTAATGCTGACTAAAGGACAAGAGTTCTGTTTAGGGTTTAAAAACCTAATGCTGACTGAATGGAAAAGAGTTTAGTTTAGGGTTTAAAACCCTAATGCTGACTAAAGGAAAAGTTCAGTTTAGGGTTTAAAACCCTAATGCTGACTAAAGGAAAAGTTCAGTTTAGGGTTTAAAACCCTAATGCTGACTAAAGGAAAGAGTTTAGTTTAGGGTTTAAAACCCTAATGCTGACTGAATGGAAAAAGTTCAGTTTAGGGTTTAAAACCCTAATGCTGACCGAATGGAAAAGAGTTCAGTTTAGGGTTTAAAACCCTAATGCTGACTGAATGGAAAAATTTCAGTTTAGGGTTTAAAACCTTAATGCTGACTAAAGGAAAGAGTTCAGTTTAGGGTTTAAAACCCTAATGCTGACTGAATGGAAGAGTTCAGTTTAGGGTTTAAAACCCTAATGCTGACTGAATGGAAAAAGTTCAGTTTAGGGTTTAAAACCCTAATGCTGACTAAAGGAAAGAGTTCAGTTTAGGGTTTAAAACCCTAATGCTGACAGAATGGAAAAAGTTCAGTTTAGGGTTTAAAACCTTAATGCTGACTAAAGGAAAGAGTTCAGTTTAGGGTTTAAAACCCTAATGCTGACTAAAGGGAAAGTTCAGTTTAAGGTTTAAAACCCTAATGCTGACTAAAGGAAAGAGTTCAGTTTAGGGTTTAAAACCCTAATGCTGACTAAAGGGAAAGTTCAGTTTAGGGTTTAAAACCCTAATGCTGACTAAAGGAAAGAGTTCAGTTTAGGGTTTAAAACCCTAATGCTGACTGAATGAAAAAGTTCAGTTTAGGGTTTAAAACCCTAATGCTGACTGAAAGGAAAGTTCAGTTTAGGGTTTAAAACCCTAATGCTGACTAAAGAAAAGAGTTCAGTTTAGGGTTTAAAACCCTAATGCTGACTGAATGGAAAAGAGTTCAGTTTAGGGTTTAAAACTCTAATGCTGACTAGATGGAAAAGAGTTCAGTTTAGGGTTTAAAACCCTAATGCTGACTAAAGGAAAGAGTTCAGTTTAGGGTTTAAAACCCTAATGCTGACTACAAGAAAAGTTCAGTTTAGGGTTTAAAACCCTAATGCTGACTGAATGAAAAAGTTCAGTTTAGGGTTTAAAACCCTAATGCTGACTGAAGGGAAAGTTCAGTTTAGGGTTTAAAACCCTAATGCTGACTAAAGGAAAGAGTTCAGTTTAGGGTTTAAAACCCTAATGCTGACTGAATGGAAAAGAGTTCAGTTTAGGGTTTAAAACCCTAATGCTGACTAGATGGAAAAGAGTTCAGTTTAGGGTTTAAAACCCTAATACTGACTAGCTGGAAAGAGTTCAATTTAGGATTTAAAACCCTAATGCTGACTGAATGAAAAAGTTCAGTTTCGGGTTTAAAACCCTAATGCTGACTGAAGGGAAAGTTCAGTTTAGGGTTTAAAACCCTAATGCTGACTAAAGGAAAGAGTTCAGTTTAGGGTTTAAAACCCTAATGTTGACTGAATGGAAAAGAGTTCAGTTTAGGCTTTAAAACCCTAATGCTGACTAGATGGAAAAGAGTTCAGTTTAGGGTTTAAAACCCTAATGCTGACTCTGACTACAGAAAAAAGTTCAGTTTAGGGTTTAAAACCCTAATGCTGACTAATGGAAAAAGTTCAGTTTAGGGTTTAAAAACCCTAATGCTGACTGAAGGGAAAAAGTTTAGTTTAGGGTTTAAAACCCTAATGCTGACTAAAGGAAAAGAGTTATGTTTAGGGTTTAAAACCCTAATGTTGACTGAATAGAAAAGAGTTTAGTTTAGGGTTTAAAACCCTAATGCTGACTAAAGGAAAGAGTTTAGTTTAGGGTTTAAAACCCTAATGCTGACTGAATGGAAAAGAGTTCAGTTTAGGGTTTAAAACCCTAATGCTGACTGGATGAAAAAGCGTTCAGTTTAGGGTTTAAAACCCTAATGCTGACTAAAGGAAAAGTTCAGTTTAGGGTTTAAAAACCCTAATGCTGACTAATGGAAAAGTTCAGTTTAGGGTTTAAAAACCCTAATGTTGACTGAAGGGAAAAAGTTCAGTTTAGGGGTTAAAACCCTAATGCTGACTAAAGGAAAATAGTTCTGTTTAGGGTTTAAAACCCTAATGCTGACTAAAGGAAAAGTTTAGTTTAGGGTTTAAAAACCCTAATGCTGACTAAAAGAAAAGTTCAGTTTAGGATTTAAAACCCTAATGCTGACTGAATGGAAAAAGTTCAGTTTAGGGTTTAAAACCCTAATGCTGACCGAATGGAAAAGAGTTCAGTTTAGGGTTTAAAACCCTAATGCTGACCGAATGGAAAAGAGTTCAGTTTAGGGTTTAAAACCCTAATGCTGACTGGATGGAAAAGAGTTCAGTTTAGGGTTTAAAACCCTAATGCTGACTGGATGGAAAAGAGTTTAGTTTAGGGTTTAAAACCCTAATGCTGACCGAATGGAAAAGAGTTCAGTTTAGGGTTTAAAACCCTAATGCTGACTGAATGGAAAAGAGTTCAGTTTAGGGTATAAAACCCTAATGCTGACTAAAGGGAAAGTTCAGTTTAGGGTTTAAAACCTTAATGCTGACTGAATGGAAAAAGTTCAGTTTAGGGTTTAAAACCCTAATGCTGACTGAATGGAAAAGAGTTTAGTTTAGGGTTTAAAACCCTAATGCTGACTGGATGGAAAAGAGTTCAGTTTAGGGTTTAAAACCCTAATGCTGACTCTGACTACAGGAAAAAGTTCAGTTTAGGGTTTAAAACCCTAATGCTGACTGAATGGAAAAGAGTCCAATTTAGGGTTTAAAACCCTAATGCTGACTAAAGGAAAAAGTTCAGTTTAGGGTTTAAAACCCTAATGCTGACTGAATGGAAAAGAGTTCAGTTTAGGGTTTAAAACCCTAATGCTGACTAAAGGAAAGAGTTCAGTTTAGGTTTTAAAACCCTAATGCTGACTGAATGGAAAAGAGTTCAATTTAGGGTTTAAAACCCTAATGCTGACTGGATGGAAAAGAGTTCAGTTTAGGGTTTAAAACCCTAATGCTGACCGAATGGAAAAGAGTTCAGTTTAGGGTTTAAAACCCTAATGCTGACTGAATGGAAAAATTTCAGTTTAGGGTTTAAAACCTTAATGCTGACTAAAGGAAAGAGTTTAGTTTAGGGTTTAAAAACCCTAATGCTGACTAATGGAAAAGTTCAGTTTAGGGTTTAAAAACCCTAATGCTGACTGAAGGGAAAAAGTTCAGTTTAGGGTTTAAAACCCTAATGCTGACTAAAGGAAAAGAGTTCTGTTTAGGGTTTAAAACCCTAATGCTGACTGAATGGAAAAGAGTTTAGTTTAGGGTTTAAAACCCTAATGCTGACTAAAGGAAAAGTTCAGTTTAGGGTTTAAAACCCTAATGCTGACTAAAGGAAAAGTTCAGTTTAGGGTTTAAAACCCTAATGCTGACTAAAGGAAAGAGTTTAGTTTAGGGTTTAAAACCCTAATGCTGACTGAATGGAAAAAGTTCAGTTTAGGGTTTAAAACCCTAATGCTGACCGAATGGAAAAGAGTTCAGTTTAGGGTTTAAAACCCTAATGCTGACTGAATGGAAAAATTTCAGTTTAGGGTTTAAAACCTTAATGCTGACTTAAAGGAAAGAGTTCAGTTTAGGGTTTAAAACCCTAATGCTGACTGAATGGAAGAGTTCAGTTTAGGGTTTAAAACCCTAATGCTGACTGAATGGAAAAAGTTCAGTTTAGGGTTTAAAACCCTAATGCTGACTAAAGGAAAGAGTTCTATTTAGGGTTTAAAACCCTAATGCTGACAGAATGGAAAAAGTTCAGTTTAGGGTTTAAAACCTTAATGCTGACTAAAGGAAAGAGTTCAGTTTAGGGTTTAAAACCCTAATGCAGACTAAAGGGAAAGTTCAGTTTAAGGTTTAAAACCCTAATGCTGACTAAAGGAAAGAGTTCAGTTTAGGGTTTAAAACCCTAATGCTGACTAAAGGGAAGAGTTCAGTTTAGGGTTTAAAACCCTAATGCTGACTAAAGGGAAAGTTCACTTTAGGGTTTAAAACCCTAATGCTGACTGAATGAAAGAGTTCAGTTTAGGGTTTAAAACCCTAATGCTGACTAAAGGGAAAGTTCAGTTTAAGGTTTAAAACCCTAATGCTGACTAAAGGAAAGAGTTCAGTTTAGGGTTTAAAACCCTAATGCTGACTAAAGGGAAAGTTCAGTTTAGGGTTTAAAACCCTAATACTGACTAGCTGGAAAGAGTTCAGTTTAGGGTTTAAAACCCTAACGCTAACTGAATGGAAAAAGTTCAGTTTAGGGTTTAAAACCCTAATGCTGACTACAAGAAAAGTTCAGTTTAGGGTTTAAAACCCTAATGCTGACTGAATGAAAAAGTTCAGTTTAGGGTTTAAAACCCTAATGCTGACTGAAGGGAAAGTTCAGTTTAGGGTTTAAAACCCTAATGCTGACTAAAGGAAAGAGTTCAGTTTAGGGTTTAAAACCCTAATGCTGACTGAATGGAAAAGAGTTCAGTTTAGGGTTTAAAACCCTAATGCTGACTGGATGGAAAAGAGTTCAGTTTAGGGTTTAAAACCCTAATGCTGACTCTGACTACAGGAAAAAGTTCAGTTTAGGGTTTAAAACCCTAATGCTGACTAATGGAAAAAGTTCAGTTTAGGGTTTAAAAACCCTAATGCTGACTGAAGGGAAAAAGTTCAGTTTAGGGTTTAAAACCCTAATGCTGACTAAAGGAAAAGAGTTATGTTTAGGGTTTAAAACCCTAATGCTGACTGAATGGAAAAGAGTTTAGTTTAGGGTTTAAAACCCTAATGCTGACTAAAGGAAAAGTTCAGTTTAGGGTTTAAAAACCCTAATGCTGACTAAAGGAAAAGTTCAGTTTAGGGTTTAAAACCCTAATGCTGACTACAAGAAAAGTTCAGTTTAGGGTTTAAAACCCTAATGCTGACTGAATGAAAAAGTTCAGTTTAGGGTTTAAAACCCTAATGCTGACTGAAGGGAAAGTTCAGTTTAGGGTTTAAAACCCTAATGCTGACTAAAGGAAAGAGTTCAGTTTAGGGTTTAAAACCCTAATGCTGACTGAATGGAAAAGAGTTCAGTTTAGGGTTTAAAACCCTAATGCTGACTGGATGGAAAAGAGTTCAGTTTAGGGTTTAAAACCCTAATGCTGACTAAAGGAAAAGTTTAGTTTAGGGTTTAAAAACCCTAATGCTGACTAATGGAAAAGTTCAGTTTAGGGTTTAAAACCCTAATGCTGACTACAAGAAAAGTTCAGTTTAGGGTTTAAAACCCTAATGCTGACTGAATGAAAAAGTTCAGTTTAGGGTTTAAAACCCTAATGCTGACTGAAGGGAAAGTTCAGTTTAGGGTTTAAAACCCTAATGCTGACTAAAGGAAAGAGTTCAGTTTAGGGTTTAAAACCCTAATGCTGACTGAATGGAAAAGAGTTCAGTTTAGGGTTTAAAACCCTAATGCTGACTAAAGGAAAGAGTTCAGTTTAGGGTTTAAAACCCTAATGCTGACTGAATGGAAAAAGTTCAGTTTAGGGTTTAAAACCCTAATGCTGACTAAAGGAAAGAGTTCTGTTTAGGGTTTAAAACCCTAATGCTGACAGAATGGAAAAAGTTCAGTTTAGGGTTTAAAACCTTAATGCTGACTAAAGGAAAGAGTTCAGTTTAGGGTTTAAAACCCTAATGCAGACTAAAGGGAAAGTTCAGTTTAAGGTTTAAAACCCTAATGCTGACTAAAGGAAAGAGTTCAGTTTAGGGTTTAAAACCCTAATGCTGACTAAAGGGAAAGTTCAGTTTAGGGTTTAAAACCCTAATGCTGACTACAAGAAAAGTTCAGTTTAGGGTTTAAAACCCTAATGCTGACTGAATGAAAAAGTTCAGTTTAGGGTTTAAAACCCTAATGCTGACTGAAGGGAAAGTTCAGTTTAGGGTTTAAAACCCTAATGCTGACTAAAGGAAAGAGTTCAGTTTAGGGTTTAAAACCCTAATGCTGACTGAATGGAAAAGAGTTCAGTTTAGGGTTTAAAACCCTAATGCTGACTGGATGGAAAAGAGTTCAGTTTAGGGTTTAAAACCCTAATGCTGACTCTGACTACAGGAAAAAGTTCAGTTTAGGGTTTAAAACCCTAATGCTGACTAATGGAAAAAGTTCAGTTTAGGGTTTAAAAACCCTAATGCTGACTGAAGGGAAAAAGTTCAGTTTAGGGTTTAAAACCCTAATGCTGACTAAAGGAAAAGAGTTATGTTTAGGGTTTAAAACCCTAATGCTGACTGAATGGAAAAGAGTTTAGTTTAGAGTTTAAAACCCTAATGCTGACTAAAGGAAAAGTTCAGTTTAGGGTTTAAAAACCCTAATGCTGACTAAAGGAAAAGTTCAGTTTAGGGTTTAAAACCCTAATGCTGACTACAAGAAAAGTTCAGTTTAGGGTTTAAAACCCTAATGCTGACTGAATGAAAAAGTTCAGTTTAGGGTTTAAAACCCTAATGCTGACTGAAGGGAAAGTTCAGTTTAGGGTTTAAAACCCTAATGCTGACTAAAGGAAAGAGTTCAGTTTAGGGTTTAAAACCCTAATGCTGACTGAATGGAAAAGAGTTCAGTTTAGGGTTTAAAACCCTAATGCTGACTGGATGGAAAAGAGTTCAGTTTAGGGTTTAAAACCCTAATGCTGACTAAAGGAAAAGTTCAGTTTAGGGTTTAAAAACCCTAATGCTGACTAATGGAAAAGTTCAGTTTAGGGTTTAAAACCCTAATGCTGACTAAAGGAAAATAGTTCTGTTTAGGGTTTAAAACCCTAATGCTGACTGAATGGAAAAAAGTTTAGTTTAGGGTTTAAAACCCTAATGCTGACTAAAGGAAAAGTTCAGTTTAGGGTTTAAAAACCCTAATGCTGACTAAAAGAAAAGTTCAGTTTAGGATTTAAAACACTAATGCTGACTGAATGGAAAAAGTTCAGTTTAGGGTTTAAAACCCTAATGCTGACCGAATGGAAAAGAGTTCAGTTTAGGGTTTAAAACCCTAATGCTGACCGAATGGAAAAGAGTTCAGTTTAGGGTTTAAAACCCTAATGCTGACTGGATGGAAAAGAGTTCAGTTTAGGGTTTAAAACCCTAATGCTGACTCTGACTACAGGAAAAGTTCAGTTTAGGGTTTAAAACCCTAATGCTGACTGAATGGAAAAGAGTTCAGTTTAGGGTATAAAACCCTAATGCTGACTAAAGGAAAAGTTCAGTTTAGGGTTTAAAACCTTAATGCTGACTGAATGGAAAAAGTTCAGTTTAGGGTTTAAAACCCTAATGCTGACTGAATGGAAAAGAGTTTCAGTTTAGGGTTTAAAACCCTAATGCTGACTGAATGGAAAAGAGTTCAGTTTAGGGTTTAAAACCCTAATGCTGACTGGATGGAAAAGAGTTCAGTTTAGGGTTTAAAACCCTAATGCTGACTCTGACTACAGGAAAAAGTTCAGTTTAGGGTTTAAAACCCTAATGCTGACTGAATGGAAAAGAGTTCAGTTTAGGGTAAAAAACCCTAATGCTGACTAAAGGAAAAGTTCAGTTTAGGGTTTAAAACCCTAATGCTGACTAAAGGAAAGAGTTCTGTTTAGGGTTTAAAACCCTAATGCTGACAGAATGGAAAAAGTTCAGTTTAGGGTTTAAAACCTTAATGCTGACTAAAGGAAAGAGTTCAGTTTAGGGTTTAAAACCCTAATGCAGACTAAAGGGAAAGTTCAGTTTAAGGTTTAAAACCCTAATGCTGACTAAAGGAAAGAGTTCAGTTTAGGGTTTAAAACCCTAATGCTGACTAAAGGGAAAGTTTAGTTTAGGGTTTAAAACCATAATGCTGACTGAATGGAAAAAGTTCAGTTTAGGGTTTAAATCCCAAATGCTGACTAAAGGAAAGAGTTCAGTTTAGGGTATAAAACCCTAATGCTGACTGAATGGAAAAAGTTCAGTTTAGGGTTTAAAACCTTAATGTTGACTAAAGGATAAAGTTTACTTTAAGGTTTAAAACCCTAATGCTGACTAAAGGAAAGAGTTCAGTTTAGGGTTTAAAACCCTAATGCTGACTAAAGGGAAAGTTAAGTTTAGGGTTTAAAACCCTAATGCTGATTGAATGGAAAAAGTTCAGTTTAGGGTTTAAAACCCTAATGCTGACTAAAGGAAAGAGTTCAGTTTAGGGTATAAAACCCTAATGCTGATTGAATGGAAAAAGTTCAGTTTAGGGTTTAAAACCCTAATGCTGACTAAAGGAAAGAGTTCAGTTTAAGGTTTAAAACCCTAATGCTGACTGAATGGAAAAGAGTTCAGTTTAGGGTTTAAAACCCTAATGATGACTAGATGGAAAAGAGTTCAGTTTAGGGTTTAAAACCCTAATGCTGACTCTGACTACAGGAAAAAGTTCAGTTTAGGGTTTAAAACCCTAATGCTGACTAATGGAAAAAGTTCAGTTTAGGGTTTAAAAACCCTAATGCTGACTAAAGGGAAAAAGTTCAGTTTAGGGTTTAAAACCCTAATGCTGACTAAAGGAAAAGAGTTATGTTTAGGGTTTAAAACCCTAATGCTGACTGAATGGAAAAGAGTTTAGTTTAGGGTTTAAAACCCTAATGCTGACTAAAGGAAAAGTTCAGTTTAGGGTTTAAAAACCCTAATGCTGACTAAAGGAAAAGTTCAGTTTAGGGTTTAAAACCCTAATGCTGACTACAAGAAAAGTTCAGTTTAGGGTTTAAAACCCTAATGCTGACTGAATGAAAAAGTTCAGTTTAGGGTTTAAAACCCTAATGCTGACTGAAGGGAAAGTTCAGTTTAGGGTTTAAAACCCTAATGCTGACTAAAGGAAAGAGTTCAGTTTAGGGTTTAAAACCCTAATGCTGACTGAATGGAAAAGAGTTCAGTTTAGGGTTTAAAACCCTAATGCTGACTGGATGGAAAAGAGTTCAGTTTAGGGTTTAAAACCCTAATGCTGACTCTGACTACAGGAAAAAGTTCAGTTTAGGGTTTAAAACCCAAATGCTGACTAATGGAAAAAGTTCAGTTTAGGGTTTAAAAACCCTAATGTTGACTGAAGGGAAAAAGTTCAGTTTAGGGTTTAAAACCCTAATGCTGACCGAATGGAAAATAGTTCAGTTTAGGGTTTAAAACCCTAATGCTGACCGAATGGAAAAGAGTTCAGTTTAGGGTTTAAAACCCTAATGCTGACTGGATGGAAAAGAGATCAGTTTAGGGTTTAAAACCCTAATACTGACTGGATGGAAAAGAGTTCAGTTTAGGGTTTAAAACCCTAATGCTGACTCTGACTACAGGAAAAGTTCAGTTTAGGGTTTAAAACCCTAATGCTGACTGAATGGAAAAGAGTTCAGTTTAGGGTATAAAACCCTAATGCTGACTAAAGGAAAAGTTCAGTTTAGGGTTTAAAACCCTAATGCTGACTAAAGGAAAAGTTCAGTTTAGGGTTTAAAACCTTAATGCTGACTGAATGGAAAAGGTTTAGTTTAGGGTTTAAAACCCTAATGCTGACTGAATGGAAAAGAGTTCAGTTTAGGGTTTAAAACCCTAATGATGACTGAATGGAAAAGAATTCAGTTTAGGGTTTAAAACCCTAATGCTGACTGGATGGAAAAGAGTTCAGTTTAGGGTTTAAAACCCTAATGCTGACTCTGACTACAGGAAAAAGTTCAATTTAGGGTTTAAAACCCTAATGCTGACTGAATGGAAAAGAGTCCAGTTTAGGGTTTAAAACCCTAATGCTGACTAAAGGAAAAGGTTCAGTTTATGGTTTAAAACCCTAATGCTGACTAAAGGGAAAGTTCAGTTTAGGGTTTAAAACCCTAATGCTGACTAAAGGAAAGAGTTCAGTTTAGGGTTTAAAATCCTAATGCTGACTGAATGGAAAAAGTTCAGTTTAGGGTTTAAAACCCTAATGCTGACCGAATGGAAAAGAGTTCAGTTTAGGGTTTAAAACCCTAATGCTGACTGAATAGAAGAGTTCAGTTTAGGGTTTAAAACCCTAATGCTGACTGAATGGAAAAAGTTCAGTTTAGGGTTTAAAACCCTAATGCTGACTAAAGGAAAGAGTTCAGTTTAGGGTTTAAAACCCTAATGCTGACAGAATGGAAAAAGTTCAGTTTAGGGTTTAAAACCTTAATGCTGACTAAAGGAAAGAGTTCAGTTTAGGGTTTAAAACCCTAATGCTGACTAAAGGGAAAGTTCAGTTTAAGGTTTAAAACCCTAATGCTGACTAAAGGAAAGAGTTCAGTTTAGGGTTTAAAACCCTAATGCTGACTAAAGGGAAAGTTCAGTTTAGGGTTTAAAACCCTAATGCTGACTGAATGGAAAAAGTTCAGTTTAGGGTTTAAAACCCTAATGCTGACTAAAGGAAAGAGTTCAGTTTAGGGTTTAAAACCCTAATGCTGACAGAATGGAAAAAGTTCAGTTTAGGGTTTAAAACCTTAATGCTGACTAAAGGAAAGAGTTCAGTTTAGGGTTTAAAACCCTAATGCTGACTAAAGGGAAAGTTCAGTTTAAGGTTTAAAACCCTAATGCTGACTAAAGGAAAGAGTTCAGTTTAGGGTTTAAAACCCTAATGCTGACTAAAGGGAAAGTTCAGTTTAGGGTTTAAAACCCTAATACTGACTAGCTGGAAAGAGTTCAGTTTAGGGTTTAAAACCCTAATGCTGACTGAAGGGAAAGTTCAGTTTAGGGTTTAAAACCCTAATGCTGACTAAAGGAAAGAGTTCAGTTTAGGGTTTAAAACCCTAATGCTGACTGAATGGAAAAGAGTTCAGTTTAGGGTTTAAAACCCTAATGCTGACTGGATGGAAAAGAGTTCAGTTTAGGGTTTAAAACCCTAATGCTGACTCTGACTACAGGAAAAAGTTCAGTTTAGGGTTTAAAACCCAAATGCTGACTAATGGAAAAAGTTCAGTTTAGGGTTTAAAAACCCTAATGTTGACTGAAGGGAAAAAGTTCAGTTTAGGGTTTAAAACCCTAATGCTGACCGAATGGAAAATAGTTCAGTTTAGGGTTTAAAACCCTAATGCTGACCGAATGGAAAAGAGTTCAGTTTAGGGTTTAAAACCCTAATGCTGACTGGATGGAAAAGAGATCAGTTTAGGGTTTAAAACCCTAATACTGACTGGATGGAAAAGAGTTCAGTTTAGGGTTTAAAACCCTAATGCTGACTCTGACTACAGGAAAAGTTCAGTTTAGGGTTTAAAACCCTAATGCTGACTGAATGGAAAAGAGTTCAGTTTAGGGTATAAAACCCTAATGCTGACTAAAGGAAAAGTTCAGTTTAGGGTTTAAAACCCTAATGCTGACTAAAGGAAAAGTTCAGTTTAGGGTTTAAAACCTTAATGCTGACTGAATGGAAAAGGTTTAGTTTAGGGTTTAAAACCCTAATGCTGACTGAATGGAAAAGAGTTCAGTTTAGGGTTTAAAACCCTAATGCTGACTGAATGGAAAAGAGTTCAGTTTAGGGTTTAAAACCCTAATGCTGACTGGATGGAAAAGAGTTCAGTTTAGGGTTTAAAACCCTAATGCTGACTCTGACTACAGGAAAAAGTTCAGTTTAGGGTTTAAAACCCTAATGCTGACTGAATGGAAAAGAGTCCAGTTTAGGGTTTAAAACCCTAATGCTGACTAAAGGAAAAAGTTCAGTTTATGGTTTAAAACCCTAATGCTGACTAAAGGGAAAGTTCAGTTTAGGGTTTAAAACCCTAATGCTGACTAAAGGAAAGAGTTCAGTTTAGGGTTTAAAACCCTAATGCTGACTGAATGGAAAAAGTTCAGTTTAGGGTTTAAAACCCTAATGCTGACCGAATGGAAAAGAGTTCAGTTTAGGGTTTAAAACCCTAATGCTGACTGAATGGAAAAGGTTCAGTTTAGGGTTTAAAACCTTAATGCTGACTAAAGGAAAGAGTTCAGTTTAGGGTTTAAAACCCTAATGCTGACTGAATGGAAGAGTTCAGTTTAGGGTTTAAAACCCTAATGCTGACTGAATGGAAAAAGTTCAGTTTAGGGTTTAAAACCCTAATGCTGACTAAAGGAAAGAGTTCAGTTTAGGGTTTAAAACCCTAATGCTGACAGAATGGAAAAAGTTCAGTTTAGGGTTTAAAACCTTAATGCTGACTAAAGGAAAGAGTTCAGTTTAGGGTTTAAAACCCTAATGCTGACTAAAGGGAAAGTTCAGTTTAAGGTTTAAAACCCTAATGCTGACTAAAGGAAAGAGTTCAGTTTAGGGTTTAAAACCCTAATGCTGACTAAAGGGAAAGTTCAGTTTAGGGTTTAAAACCCTAATACTGACTAGCTGGAAAGAGTTCAGTTTAGGGTTTAAAACCCTAACGCTAACTGAATGGAAAAAGTTCAGTTTAGGGTATAAAACCCTAATGCTGACAGAATGGAAAAAGTTCAGTTTAGGGTTTAAAACCTTAATGCTGACTAAAGGAAAAAGTTCAGTTTAGGGTTTAAAACCCTAATGCTGACTAAAGGGAAAGTTCAGTTTAAGGTTTAAAACCCTAATGCTGACTAAAGGAAAGAGTTCAGTTTAGGGTTTAAAACCCTAATGCTGACTAAAGGGAAAGTTCAGTTTAGGGTTTAAAACCCTAATACTGACTAGCTGGAAAGAGTTCAGTTTAGGGTTTAAAACCCTAATGCTAACTGAATGGAAAAAGTTCAGTTTAGGGTTTAAAACCCTAATGCTGACTACAACAAAAGTTCAGTTTAGGGTTTAAAACCCTAATGCTGACTGAATGAAAAAGTTCAGTTTAGGGTTTAAAACCCTAATGCTGACTAAAGGAAAGAGTTCAGTTTAGGGTTTAAAACCCTAAAACTGACTAGCTGGAAAGAGTTCAGATTAGGGTTTAAAACCCTAATGCTGACTGAATGGAAAAAGTTCAGTTTAGGGTTTAAAACCCTAATGCTGACTGGATGGAAAAGAGTTTAGTTTAGGGTTTAAAACCCTAATGCTGACTCTGACTACAGGAAAAAGTTCAGTTTAGGGTTTAAAACCCTAATGCTGACTGAATGGAAAAGAGTCCAGTTTAGGGTTTAAAACCCTAATGCTGACTAAAGGAAAAAGTTCAGTTTATGGTTTAAAACCCTAATGCTGACTAAAGGGAAAGTTCAGTTTAGGGTTTAAAACCCTAATGCTGACTAAAGGAAAGAGTTCAGTTTAGGGTTTAAAACCCTAATGCTGACTGAATGGAAAAGAGTTCAGTTTAGGGTTTAAAACCCTAATGCTGACTGGATGGAAAAGAGTTCAGTTTAGGGTTTAAAACCCTAATGCTGACTCTGACTACAGGAAAAAGTTCAGTTTAGGGTTTAAAACCCAAATGCTGACTAATGGAAAAAGTTCAGTTTAGGGTTTAAAAACCCTAATGTTGACTGAAGGGAAAAAGTTCAGTTTAGGGTTTAAAACCCTAATGCTGACCGAATGGAAAATAGTTCAGTTTAGGGTTTAAAACCCTAATGCTGACCGAATGGAAAAGAGTTCAGTTTAGGGTTTAAAACCCTAATGCTGACTTGATGGAAAAGAGATCAGTTTAGGGTTTAAAACCCTAATACTGACTGGATGGAAAAGAGTTCAGTTTAGGGTTTAAAACCCTAATGCTGACTCTGACTACAGGAAAAGTTCAGTTTAGGGTTTAAAACCCTAATGCTGACTGAATGGAAAAGAGTTCAGTTTAGGGTATAAAACCCTAATGCTGACTAAAGGAAAAGTTCAGTTTAGGGTTTAAAACCCTAATGCTGACTAAAGGAAAAGTTCAGTTTAGGGTTTAAAACCTTAATGCTGACTGAATGGAAAAGGTTTAGTTTAGGGTTTAAAACCCTAATGCTGACTGAATGGAAAAGAGTTCAGTTTAGGGTTTAAAACCCTAATGCTGACTGAATGGAAAAGAGTTCAGTTTAGGGTTTAAACTCTAATGCTGACTCTGACTACAGGAAAAAGTTCAGTTTAGGGTTTAAAACCCTAATGCTGACTTAATGGAAAAGAGTCCAGTTTAGGGTTTAAAACCCTAATGCTGACTAAAGGAAAAGGTTCAGTTTATGGTTTAAAACCCTAATGCTGACTAAAGGGAAAGTTCAGTTTAGGGTTTAAAACCCTAATGCTGACTAAAGGAAAGAGTTCAGTTTAGGGTTTAAAACCCTAATGCTGACTGAATGGAAAAAGTTCAGTTTAGGGTTTAAAACCCTAATGCTGACCGAATGGAAAAGAGTTCAGTTTAGGGTTTAAAACCCTAATGCTGACTGAATGGAAAAGGTTCAGTTTAGGGTTTAAAACCTTAATGCTGACTAAAGGAAAGAGTTCAGTTTAGGGTTTAAAACCCTAATGCTGACTGAATGGAAAAAGTTCAGTTTAGGGTTTAAAACCCTAATGCTGACTGAATGGAAAAAGTTCAGTTTAGGGTTTAAAACCCTAATGCTGACTAAAGGAAAGAGTTCAGTTTAGGGTTTAAAACCCTAATGCTGACTGAATGGAAAAAGTTCAGTTTAGGGTTTAAAACCCTAATGCTGA
This sequence comes from Nicotiana sylvestris, assembly GCF_000393655.2. NCBI lineage: Eukaryota > Viridiplantae > Streptophyta > Magnoliopsida > Solanales > Solanaceae > Nicotiana > Nicotiana sylvestris. Next base: position 22,106 of record NW_027184392.1, read on the forward strand.
CTAAAGGAAAGAGTTCAGTTTAGGGTTTAAAACCCTAATGCTGACTAAAGGGAAAGTTCAGTTTAGGGTTTAAAACCCTAATGCTGACTAAAGGAAAGAGTTCAGTTTAGGGTTTAAAACCCTAATGCTGACTAAAGGGAAAGTTCAGTTTAGGGTTTAAAACCCTAATGCTGACTGAATGGAAAAAGTTCAGTTTAGGGTTTAAAACCCTAATGCTGACTAAAGGAAAGAGTTCAGTTTAGGGTATAAAACCCTAATGCTGACAGAATGGAAAAAGTTCAGTTTAGGGTTTAAAACCTTAATGCTGACTAAAGGAAAGAGTTCAGTTTAGGGTTTAAAACCCTAATGCTGACTAAAGGGAAAGTTCAGTTTAAGGTTTAAAACCCTAATGCTGACTAAAGGAAAGAGTTCAGTTTAGGGTTTAAAACCCTAATGCTGACTAAAGGGAAAGTTCAGTTTAGGGTTTAAAACCCTAATACTGACTAGCTGGAAAGAGTTCAGTTTAGGGTTTAAAACCCTAATGCTAACTGAATGGAAAAAGTTCAGTTTAGGGTTTAAAACCCTAATGCTGACTACAACAAAAGTTCAGTTTAGGGTTTAAAACCCTAATGCTGACTGAATGAAAAAGTTCAGTTTAGGGTTTAAAACCCTAATGCTGACTAAAGGAAAGAGTTCAGTTTAGGGTTTAAAACCCTAAAACTGACTAGCTGGAAAGAGTTCAGATTAGGGTTTAAAACCCTAACGCTAACTGAATGGAAAAAGTTCAGTTTAGGGTTTAAAACCCTAATGCTGACTACAACAAAAGTTCAGTTTAGGGTTTAAAACCCTAATGCTGAATGGATGGAAAAGAGATCAGTTTAGGGTTTAAAACCCTAATACTGACTGGATGGAAAAGAGTTCAGTTTAGGGTTTAAAACCCTAATGCTGACTCTGACTACAGGAAAAGTTCAGTTTAGGGTTTAAAACCCTAATGCTGACTGAATGGAAAAGAGTTCAGTTTAGGGTATAAAACCCTAATGCTGACTAAAGGAAAAGTTCAGTTTAGGGTTTAAAACCCTAATGCTGACTAAAGGAAAAGTTCAGTTTAGGGTTTAAAACCTTAATGCTGACTGAATGGAAAAGGTTTAGTTTAGGGTTTAAAACCCTAATGCTGACTGAATAGAAAAGAGTTCAGTTTAGGGTTTAAAACCCTAATGCTGACTGAATGGAAAAGAGTTCAGTTTAGGGTTTAAAACCCTAATGCTGACTGGATGGAAAAGAGTTTAGTTTAGGGTTTAAAACCCTAATGCTGACTCTGACTACAGGAAAAAGTTCAGTTTAGGGTTTAAAACCCTAATGCTGACTGAATGGAAAAGAGTCCAGTTTAGGGTTTAAAACCCTAATGCTGACTAAAGGAAAAAGTTCAGTTTATGGTTTAAAACCCTAATGCTGACTAAAGGGAAAGTTCAGTTTAGGGTTTAAAACCCTAATGCTGACTAAAGGAAAGAGTTCAGTTTAGGGTTTAAAACCCTAATGCTGACTGAATGGAAAAAGTTCAGTTTAGGGTTTAAAACCCTAATGCTGACCGAATGGAAAAGAGTTCAGTTTAGGGTTTAAAACCCTAATGCTGACTGAATGGAAAAAGTTCAGTTTAGGGTTTAAAACCTTAATGCTGACTAAAGGAAAGAGTTCAGTTTAGGGTTTAAAACCCTAATGCTGACTGAATGGAAGAGTTCAGTTTAGGGTTTAAAACCCTAATGCTGACTGAATGGAAAAAGTTCAGTTTATGGTTTAAAACCCTAATGCTGACTAAAGGAAAGAGTTCAGTTTAGGGTTTAAAACCCTAATGCTGACAGAATGGAAAAAGTTCAGTTTAGGGTTTAAAACCTTAATGCTAACTTAAGGAAAGAGTTCAGTTTAGGGTTTAAAACCCTAATGCTGACTAAAGGGAAAGTTCAGTTTATGGTTTAAAACCCTAATGTTGACTAAAGGAAAGAGTTCAGTTTAGGGTTTAAAACCATAATGCTGACTAAAGGGAAAGTTCAGTTTAGGGTTTAAAACCCTAATGCTGACTGAATGGAAAAAGTTCGGTTTAGGGTTTAAAACCCTAATGCTGACTAAAGGGAAAAGTTCAGTTTAGGGTTTAAAACCCTAATGCTGACTGAATGGAAAAAGTTCAGTTTAGGGTTTAAAACCTTAATGCTGACTAAAGGAAAAAGTTCAGTTTAGGGTTTAAAACCCTAATGCTGACTAAAGGGAAAGTTCAGTTTAAGGTTTAAAACCCTAATGCTGACTAAAGGAAAGAGTTCAGTTTAGGGTTTAAAACCCTAATGCTGACTAAAGGGAAAGTTCAGTTTAGGGTTTAAAACCCTAATACTGACTAGCTGGAAAGAGTTCAGTTTAGGGTTTAAAACCCTAACGCTAACTGAATGGAAAAAGTTCAGTTTAGGGTTTAAAACCCTAATGCTGACTACAAGAAAAGTTCAGTTTAGGGTTTAAAACCCTAATGCTGACTGAATGAAAAAGTTCAGTTTAGGGTTTAAAACCCTAATGCTGACTGAAGGGAAAGTTCAGTTTAGGGTTTAAAACCCTAAAACTGACTAGCTGGAAAGAGTTCAGATTAGGGTTTAAAACCCTAACGCTAACTGAATGGAAAAAGTTCAGTTTAGGGTTTAAAACCCTAATGCTGACTACAACAAAAGTTCAGTTTAGGGTTTAAAACCCTAATGATGACTGAAGGGAAAGTTCAGTTTAGGGTTTAAAATCCTAATGCTGACTAAAGGAAAGAGTTCAGTTTAGGGTTTAAAACCCTAATGCTGACTGAATGGAAAAGAGTTCAGTTTAGGGTTTAAAACCCTAATGCTGACTGGATGGAAAAGAGTTTAGTTTAGGGTTTAAAACCCTAATGCTGACTCTGACTACAGGAAAAAGTTCAGTTTAGGGTTTAAAACCCTAATGCTGACTGAATGGAAAAGAGTCCAGTTTAGGGTTTAAAACCCTAATGCTGACTAAAGGAAAAAGTTCAGTTTAGGGTTTAAAACCCTAATGCTGACTAAAGGGAAAGTTCAGTTTAAGGTTTAAAACCCTAATGCTGACTAAAGGAAAGAGTTCAGTTTAGGGTTTAAAACCCTAATGCTGACTAAAGGGAAAGTTCAGTTTAGGGTTTAAAACCCTAATACTGACTAGCTGGAAAGAGTTCAGTTTAGGGTTTAAAACCCTAACGCTAACTGAATGGAAAAAGTTCAGTTTAGGGTTTAAAACCCTAATGCTGACTACAAGAAAAGTTCAGTTTAGGGTTTAAAACCCTAATGCTGACTGAATGAAAAAGTTCAGTTTAGGGTTTAAAACCCTAATGCTGACTGAAGGGAAAGTTCAGTTTAGGGTTTAAAACCCTAAAACTGACTAGCTGGAAAGAGTTCAGATTAGGGTTTAAAACCCTAACGCTAACTGAATGGAAAAAGTTCAGTTTAGGGTTTAAAACCCTAATGCTGACTACAACAAAAGTTCAGTTTAGGGTTTAAAACCCTAATGATGACTGAAGGGAAAGTTCAGTTTAGGGTTTAAAATCCTAATGCTGACTAAAGGAAAGAGTTCAGTTTAGGGTTTAAAACCCTAATGCTGACTGAATGGAAAAGAGTTCAGTTTAGGGTTTAAAACCCTAATGCTGACTGGATGGAAAAGAGTTTAGTTTAGGGTTTAAAACCCTAATGCTGACTCTGACTACAGGAAAAAGTTCAGTTTAGGGTTTAAAACCCTAATGCTGACTGAATGGAAAAGAGTCCAGTTTAGGGTTTAAAACCCTAATGCTGACTAAAGGAAAAAGTTCAGTTTATGGTTTAAAACCCTAATGCTGACTAAAGGGAAAGTTCAGTTTAGGGTTTAAAACCCTAATGCTGACTAAAGGAAAGAGTTCACTTTAGGGTTTAAAACCCTAATGCTGACTGAATGGAAAAAGTTCAGTTTAGGGTTTAAAACCCTAATGCTGACCGAATGGAAAAGAGTTCAGTTTAGGGTTTAAAACCCTAATGCTGACTGAATGGAAAAAGTTCAGTTTAGGGTTTAAAACCTTAATGCTGACTAAAGGAAAGAGTTCAGTTTAGGGTTTAAAACCCTAATGCTGACTGAATGGAAGAGTTCAGTTTAGGGTTTAAAACCCTAATGCTGACTGAATGGAAAAAGTTCAGTTTATGGTTTAAAACCCTAATGCTGACTAAAGGAAAGAGTTCAGTTTAGGGTTTAAAACCCTAATGCTGACAGAATGGAAAAAGTTCAGTTTAGGGTTTAAAACCTTAATGCTAACTTAAGGAAAGAGTTCAGTTTAGGGTTTAAAACCCTAATGCTGACTAAAGGGAAAGTTCAGTTTATGGTTTAAAACCCTAATGTTGACTAAAGGAAAGAGTTCAGTTTAGGGTTTAAAACCATAATGCTGACTAAAGGGAAAGTTCAGTTTAGGGTTTAAAACCCTAATGCTGACTAAATGGAAAAAGTTCGGTTTAGGGTTAAAAACCCTAATGCTGACTAAAGGAAAGAGTTCAGTTTAGGGTATAAAACCCTAATGCTGACTGAATGGAAAAAGTTCAGTTTAGGGTTTAAAACCTTAATGCTGACTAAAGGAAAAAGTTCAGTTTAGGGTTTAAAACCCTAATGCTGACTAAAGGGAAAAGTTCAGTTTATGGTTTAAAACCCTAATGCTGACTGAATGGAAAAAGTTCAGTTTAGGGTTTAAAACCCTAATGCTGACTAAAGGAAAAAGTTCAGTTTAGGGTTTAAAACCCTAATGCTGACTAACTGGAAAGAGTTCAGTTTAGGGTTTAAAACCCTAATGCTAACTGAATGGAAAAAGTTCAGTTTAGGGTTTAAAACCCTAATGCTGACTACAACAAAAGTTCAGTTTAGGGTTTAAAACCCTAATGCTGACTGAATGAAAAAGTTCAGTTTAGGGTTTAAAACCCTAATGCTGACTAAAGGAAAGAGTTCAGTTTAGGGTTTAAAACCCTAAAACTGACTAGCTGGAAAGAGTTCAGATTAGGGTTTAAAACCCTAACGCTAACTGAATGGAAAAGTTCAGTTTAGGGTTTAAAACCCTAATGCTGACTGAATGAAAAAGTTCAGTTTAGGGTTTAAAACCCTAATGCTGACTGAAGGGAAAGTTCAGTTTAGGGTTTAAAACCCTAATGCTGACTAAAGGAAAGAGTTCAGTTTAGGGTTTAAAACCCTAATGCTGACTGAATGGAAAAGAGTTCAGTTTAGGGTTTAAAACCCTAATGCTGACTGGATGGAAAAGAGTTCAGTTTAGGGTTTAAAACCCTAATGCTGACTCTGACTACAGGAAAAAGTTTAGTTTAGGGTTTAAAACCCTAATGCTGACTAATGGAAAAAGTTCAGTTTAGGGTTTAAAAACCCTAATGCTGACTGAAGGGAAAAAGTTCAGTTTAGGGTTTAAAACCCTAATGCTGACTAAAGGAAAAGAGTTCTGTTTAGGGTTTAAAACCCTAATGCTGACTGAATGGAAAAGAGTTTAGTTTAGGGTTTAAAACCCTAATGCTGACTAAAGGAAAAGTTCAGTTTAGGGTTTAAAACCCTAATGCTGACTGAATGGAAAAAGTTCAGTTTAGGGTTTAAAACCCTAATGCTGACCTAATGGAAAAGAGTTCAGTTTAAGGTTAAAACCCTAATGCTGACTGAATGGAAAAGAGTTCAGTTTAGGGTTTAAAACCCTAATGCTGACTGGATGGAAAAGAGTTCAGTTTAGGGTTTAAAACCCTAATGCTGACTGGATGGAAAAGAGTTCAGTTTAGGGTTTAAAACCCTAATGCTGACTCTGACTACAGGAAAAAGTTCAGTTTAGGGTTTAAAACCCTAATGCTGACTGAATGGAAAAGAGTTCAGTTTAGGGTATAAAACCCTAATGCTGACTAAAGGAAAAGTTCAGTTTAGGGTTTAAAACCCTAATGCTGACTAAAGGAAAAGTTCAGTTTAGGGTTTAAAACCTTAATGCTGACTGAATGGAAAAAGTTCAGTTTAGGGTTTAAAACCCTAATGCTGACTGAATGGAAAAGAGTTCAGTTTAGGGTTTAAAACCCTAATGCTGACTGAATGGAAAAGAGTTCAGTTTAGGGTTTAAAACCCTAATGCTGACTGGATGGAAAAGAGTTCAGTTTAGGGTTTAAAACCCTAATGCTGACTCTGACTACAGGAAAAAGTTCAGTTTAGGGTTTAAAACCCTAATGCTGACTGAATGGAAAAGAGTCCAGTTTAGGGTTTAAAACCCTAATGCTGACTAAAGGAAAAAGTTCAGTTTAGGGTTTAAAACCCTAATGCTAACTAAAGGGAAAGTTCAGTTTAGGGTTTAAAACCCTAATGCTGACTAAAGGAAAGAGTTCAGTTTAGGGTTTAAAACCCTAATGCTGACTGAATGGAAAAAGTTCAGTTTAGGGTTTAAAACCCTAATGCTGACCGAATGGAAAAGAGTTCAGTTTAGGGTTTAAAACCCTAATGCTGACTGAATGGAAAAATTTTAGTTTAGGGTTTAAAACCTTAATGCTGACTAAAGGAAAGAGTTCAGTTTATCGTTTAAAACCCTAATGCTGACTGAATGGAAGAGTTCAGTTTAGCGTTTAAAACCCTAATGCTGACTGAATGGAAAAAGATCAGTTTAGGGTTTAAAACCCTAATGCTGACTAAAGGAAAAAGTTCTGTTTAGGGTTTAAAACCCTAATGCTGACTGAATGAAAAAGTTCAGTTTAGGGTTTAAAACCCTAATGCTGACTGAAGGGAAAGTTCAGTTTAGGGTTTAAAACCCTAATGCTGACTAAAGGAAAGAGTTCAGTTTAGGGTTTAAAACCCTAATGCTGACTGAATGGAAAAGAGTTCAGTTTAGGGTTTAAAACCCTAATGCTGACTGGATGGAAAAGAGTTCAGTTTAGGGTTTAAAACCCTAATGCTGACTCTGACTACAGGAAAAAGTTCAGTTTAGGGTTTAAAACCCTAATGCTGACTGAATGGAAAAGAGTTCAGTTTAGGGTATAAAACCCTAATGCTGACTAAAGGAAAAGTTCAGTTTAGGGTTTAAAACCCTAATGCTGACTAAAGGAAAAGTTCAGTTTAGGGTTTAAAACCTTAATGCTGACTGAATGGAAAAAGTTCAGTTTAGGGTTTAAAACCCTAATGCTGACTGAATGGAAAAGAGTTCAGTTTAGGGTTTAAAACCCTAATGCTGACTGAATGGAAAAGAGTTCAGTTTAGGGTTTAAAACCCTAATGCTGACTGGATGGAAAAGAGTTCAGTTTAGGGTTTAAAACCCTAATGCTGACTCTGACTACAGGAAAAAGTTCAGTTTAGGGTTTAAAACCCTAATGCTGACTGAATGGAAAAGAGTCCAGTTTAGGGTTTAAAACCCTAATGCTGACTAAAGGAAAAAGTTCAGTTTAGGGTTTAAAACCCTAATGCTAACTAAAGGGAAAGTTCAGTTTAGGGTTTAAAACCCTAATGCTGACTAAAGGAAAGAGTTCAGTTTAGGGTTTAAAACCCTAATGCTGACTGAATGAAAAAAGTTTAATTTAGGGTGTAAAACCCTAATGCTGACCGAATGGAAAAGAATTCAGTTTAGGGTTTAAAACCCTAATGCTGACTGAATGGAAAAAGTTCAGTTTAGGGTTTAAAACCTTAATGCTGACTAAAGGAAAGAGTTCAGTTTAGGGTTTAAAACCCTAATGCTGACTGAATGGAAGAGTTCAGTTTAGGGTTTAAAACCCTAATGCTGACTGAATGGAAAAAGTTCAGTTTAGGGTTTAAAACCCTAATGCTGACTAAAGGAAAGAGTTCTGTTTAGGGTTTAAAACCCTAATGCTGACAGAATGGAAAAAGTTCAGTTTAGGGTTTAAAACCTTAATGCTGACTAAAGGAAAGAGTTCAGTTTAGGGTTTAAAACCCTAATGCAGACTAAAGGGAAAGTTCAGTTTAAGGTTTAAAACCCTAATGCTGACTAAAGGAAAGAGTTCAGTTTAGGGTTTAAAACCCTAATGCTGACTAAAGGGAAAGTTTAGTTTAGGGTTTAAAACCCTAATGCTGACTGAATGGAAAAAGTTCAGTTTAGGGTTTAAAACCCAAATGCTGACTAAAGGAAAGAGTTCAGTTTAGGGTATAAAATCCTAATGCTGACTGAATGGAAAAAGTTCAGTTTAGGGTTTAAAACCTTAATGCTGACTAAAGGAAAGAGTTCAGTTTAGGGTTTAAAACCCAAATGCTGACTAAAGGAAAGAGTTCAGTTTAGGGTTTAAAACCCTAATGCTGACTAAAGGGAAAGTTCAGTTTAGGGTTTAAAACCCTAATGCTGACTGAATGGAAAAAGTTCAGTTTAGGGTTTAAAACCCTAATGCTGACTAAAGGAAAGAGTTCAGTTTAGGGTATAAAACCCTAATGCTGACTGAATGGAAAAAGTTCAGTTTAGGGTTTAAAACCTTAATGCTGACTAAAGGAAAGAGTTCAGTTTAGGGTTTAAAACCCTAATGCTGACTAAAGGGAAAGTTCAGTTTAAGGTTTAAAACCCTAATGCTGACTAAAGGAAAGAGTTCAGTTTAGGGTTTAAAACCCTAATGCTGACTAAAGGGAAAGAGTTCAGTTTAGGGTTTAAAACCCTAATGCTGACTGAATGAAAAAGTTCAGTTTAGGGTTTAAAACCCTAATGCTGACTGAAGGGAAAGTTCAGTTTAGGGTTTAAAACCCTAATGCTGACTAAAGGAAAGAGTTCAGTTTAGGGTTTAAAACCCTAATGCTGACTGAATGGAAAAGAGTTCAGTTTAGGGTTTAAAACCCTAATGCTGACTCTGACTACAGGAAAAAGTTCAGTTTAGGGTTTAAAACCCTAATGCTGACTAATGGAAAAAGTTCAGTTTAGGGTTTAAAAACCCTAATGCTGACTGAAGGGAAAAAGTTCAGTTTAGGGTTTAAAACCCTAATGCTGACTAAAGGAAAAGAGTTCTGTTTAGGGTTTAAAACCCTAATGCTGACTGAATGGAAAAGAGTTTAGTTTAGGGTTTAAAACCCTAATGCTGACTAAAGGAAAAGTTCAGTTTAGGGTTTAAAATCCCTAATGCTGACTGAATGGAAAAAGTTCAGTTAAGGGTTTAAAAACCTAATGCTGACTGGATGAAAAAGAGTTCAGTTTAGGGTTTAAAACCCTAATGCTGACTAAAGGAAAAGTTCAGTTTAGGGTTTAAAAACCCTAATGCTGACTAAAGGAAAAGTTCAGTTTAGGGTTTAAAACCCTAATGCTGACTACAAGAAAAGTTCAGTTTAGGGTTTAAAACCCTAATGCTGACTGAATGAAAAAGTTCAGTTTAGGGTTTAAAACCCTAATGCTGACTGAAGGGAAAGTTCAGTTTAGGGTTTAAAACCCTAATGCTGACTAAAGGAAAGAGTTCAGTTTAGGGTTTAAAACCCTAATGCTGACTGAATGGAAAAGAGTTCAGTTTAGGGTTTAAAACCCTAATGCTGACTGGATGGAAAAGAGTTCAGTTTAGGGTTTAAAACCCTAATGCTGACTAATGGAAAAGTTCAGTTTAGGGTTTAAAAACCCTAATGCTGACTGAAGGGAAAAAGTTCAGTTTAGGGTTTAAAACCCTAATGCTGACTAAAGGAAAAGAGTTCTGTTTAGGGTTTAAAACCCTAATGCTGACTGAATGGAAAAGAGTTTAGTTTAGGGTTTAAAACCCTAATGCTGACTAAAGGAAAAGTTCAGTTTAGGGTTTAAAAACCCTAATGCTGACTAAAGGAAAAGTTCAGTTTAGGGTTTAAAACCCTAATGCTGACTGAATGGAAAAAGTTCAGTTTAGGGTTTAAAACCCTAATGCTGACCGAATGGAAAAGAGTTCAGTTTAGGGTTTAAAACCCTAATGCTGACCGAATGGAAAAGAGTTCAGTTTAGGGTTTAAAACCCTAATGCTGACTGGATGGAAAAGAGATCAGTTTAGGGTTTAAAACCCTAATACTGACTGGATGGAAAAGAGTTCAGTTTAGGGTTTAAAACCCTAATGCTGACTCTGACTACAGGAAAAGTTCAGTTTAGGGTTTAAAACCCTAATGCTGACTGAATGGAAAAGAGTTCAGTTTAGGGTATAAAACCCTAATGCTGACTAAAGGAAAAGTTCAGTTTAGGGTTTAAAACCCTAATGCTGACTAAAGGAAAAGTTCAGTTTAGGGTTTAAAACCTTAATGCTGACTGAATGGAAAAGGTTTAGTTTAGGGTTTAAAACCCTAATGCTGACTGAATGGAAAAGAGTTCAGTTTAGGGTTTAAAACCTTAATGCTCACTGAATGGAAAAGAGTTCAGTTTAGGGTTTAAAACCCTAATGCTGACTGGATGGAAAAGAGTTCAGTTTAGGGTTTAAAACCCTAATGCTGACTCTGACTACAGGAAAAAGTTCAGTTTAGGGTTTAAAACCCTAATGCTGACTGAATGGAAAAGAGTCCAGTTTAGGGTTTAAAACCCTAATGCTGACTAAAGGAAAAAGTTCAGTTTATGGTTTAAAACCCTAATGCTGACTAAAGGGAAAGTTCAGTTTAGGGTTTAAAACCCTAATGCTGACTAAAGGAAAGAGTTCAGTTTAGGGTTTAAAACCCTAATGCTGACTGAATGGAAAAAGTTCAGTTTAGGGTTTAAAACCCTAATGCTGACCGAATGGAAAAGAGTTCAGTTTAGGGTTTAAAACCCTAATGCTGACTGAATGGAAAAAGTTCAGTTTAGGGTTTAAAACCTTAATGCTGACTAAAGGAAAGAGTTCAGTTTAGGGTTTAAAACCCTAATGCTGACTAAAGGAAAGAGTTCAGTTTAGGGTTTAAAACCCTAATGCTGACTGAATGGAAAAAGTTCAGTTTAGGGTTTAAAACCCTAATGCTGACTAAAGGAAAGAGTTCAGTTTAGGGTTTAAAACCCTAATGCTGACAGAATGGAAAAAGTTCAGTTTAGGGTTTAAAACCTTAATGCTGACTAAAGGAAAGAGTTCAGTTTAGGGTTTAAAACCCTAATGCTGACTAAAGGGAAAGTTCAGTTTAAGGTTTAAAACCCTAATGCTGACTAAAGGAAAGAGTTCAGTTTAGGGTTTAAAACCCTAATGCTGACTAAAGGGAAAGTTCAGTTTAGGGTTTAAAACCCTAATACTGACTAGCTGGAAAGAGTTCAGTTTAGGGTTTAAAACCCTAACGCTAACTGAATGGAAAAAGTTCAGTTTAAGGTTTAAAACCTTAATGCTGACTAAAGGAAAGAGTTCAGTTTAGGGTTTAAAACCCTAATGCTGACTAAAGGGAAAGTTCAGTTTAGGGTTTAAAACCCTAATACTGACTAGCTGGAAAGAGTTCAGTTTAGGGTTTAAAACCCTAATGCTGACTGAATGAAAAAGTTCAGTTTAGGGTTTAAAACCCTAATGCTGACTGAAGGGAAAGTTCAGTTTAGGGTTTAAAACCCTAATGCTGACTAAAGGAAAGAGTTCAGTTTAGGGTTTAAAACCCTAATGCTGACTGAATGGAAAAGAGTTCAGTTTAGGGTTTAAAACCCTAATGCTGACTGGATGGAAAAGAGTTCAGTTTAGGGTTTAAAACCCTAATGCTGACTCTGACTACAGGAAAAAGTTCAGTTTAGGGTTTAAAACCCTAATGCTGACTGAATGGAAAAGAGTTCAGTTTAGGGTTTAAAACCCTAATGCTGACTGAATGGAAAAAAGTTTAGTTTAGGGTTTAAAACCCTAATGCTGACTAAAGGAAAGTGTTTAGTTTAGGGTTTAAAACCCTAATGCTGACTGAATGGAAAAGAGTTCAGTTAAGGGTTTAAAAACCTAATACTGACTGGATGAAAAAGAGTTCAGTTTAGGGTTTAAAACCCTAATGCTGACTAAAGGAAAAGTTCAGTTTAGGGTTTAAAAACCCTAATGCTGACTAAAGGAAAAGTTCAGTTTAGGGTTTAAAACCCTAATGCTGACTACAAGAAAAGTTCAGTTTAGGGTTTAAAACCCTAATGCTGACTGAATGAAAAAGTTCAGTTTAGGGTTTAAAACCCTAATGCTGACTGAAGGGAAAGTTCAGTTTAGGGTTTAAAACCCTAATGCTGACTAAAGGAAAGAGTTCAGTTTAGGGTTTAAAACCCTAATGCTGACTGAATGGAAAAGAGTTCAGTTTAGGGTTTAAAACCCTAATGCTGACTGGATGGAAAAGAGTTCAGTTTAGGGTTTAAAACCCTAATGCTGACTAAAGGAAAAGTTCAGTTTAGGGTTTAAAAACCCTAATGCTGACTAATGGAAAAGTTCAGTTTAGGGTTTAAAAACCCTAATGCTGACTAAAGGAAAAGAGTTCTGTTTAGGGTTTAAAACCCTAATGCTGACTGAATGGAAAAGAGTTTAGTTTAGGGTTTAAAACCCTAATGCTGACTAAAGGAAAAGTTCAGTTTAGGGTTTAAAAACCCTAATGCTGACTAAAGGAAAAGTTCAGTTTAGGGTTTAAAACCCTAATGCTGACTGAATGGAAAAAGTTCAGTTTAGGGTTTAAAACCCTAATGCTGACCGAATGGAAAAGAGTTCAGTTTAGGGTTTAAAACCCTAATGCTGACCGAATGGAAAAGAGTTCAGTTTAGGGTTTAAAACCCTAATGCTGACTGGATGGAAAAGAGATCAGTTTAGGGTTTAAAACCCTAATACTGACTGGATGGAAAAGAGTTCAGTTTAGGGTTTAAAACCCTAATGCTGACTCTGACTACAGGAAAAGTTCAGTTTAGGGTTTAAAACCCTAATGCTGACTGAATGGAAAAGAGTTCAGTTTAGGGTATAAAACCCTAATGCTGACTAAAGGAAAAGTTCAGTTTAGGGTTTAAAACCCTAATGCTGACTAAAGGAAAAGTTCAGTTTAGGGTTTAAAACCTTAATGCTGACTGAATGGAAAAGGTTTAGTTTAGGGTTTAAAACCCTAATGCTGACTGAATGGAAAAGAGTTCAGTTTAGGGTTTAAAACCTTAATGCTCACTGAATGGAAAAGAGTTCAGTTTAGGGTTTAAAACCCTAATGCTGACTGGATGGAAAAGAGTTCAGTTTAGGGTTTAAAACCCTAATGCTGACTCTGACTACAGGAAAAAGTTCAGTTTAGGGTTTAAAACCCTAATGCTGACTGAATGGAAAAGAGTCCAGTTTAGGGTTTAAAACCCTAATGCTGACTAAAGGAAAAAGTTCAGTTTATGGTTTAAAACCCTAATGCTGACTAAAGGGAAAGTTCAGTTTAGGGTTTAAAACCCTAATGCTGACTAAAGGAAAGAGTTCAGTTTAGGGTTTAAAACCCTAATGCTGACTGAATGGAAAAAGTTCAGTTTAGGGTTTAAAACCCTAATGCTGACCGAATGGAAAAGAGTTCAGTTTAGGGTTTAAAACCCTAATGCTGACTGAATGGAAAAAGTTCAGTTTAGGGTTTAAAACCTTAATGCTGACTAAAGGAAAGAGTTCAGTTTAGGGTTTAAAACCCTAATGCTGACTGAATGGAAGAGTTCAGTTTAGGGTTTAAAACCCTAATGCTGACTGAATGGAAAAAGTTCAGTTTAGGGTTTAAAACCCTAATGCTGACTAAAGGAAAGAGTTCAGTTTAGGGTTTAAAACCCTAATGCTGACAGAATGGAAAAAGTTCAGTTTAGGGTTTAAAACCTTAATGCTGACTAAAGGAAAGAGTTCAGTTTAGGGTTTAAAACCCTAATGCTGACTAAAGGGAAAGTTCAGTTTAAGGTTTAAAACCCTAATGCTGACTAAAGGAAAGAGTTCAGTTTAGGGTTTAAAACCCTAATGCTGACTAAAGGGAAAGTTCAGTTTAGGGTTTAAAACCCTAATGCTGACTGAATGAAAAAGTTCAGTTTAGGGTTTAAAACCCTAATGCTGACTAAAGGAAAAGTTCAGTTTAGGGTTTAAAACCTTAATGCTGACTGAATGGAAAAAGTTCAGTTTAGGGTTTAAAACCCTAATGCTGACTGAATGGAAAAGAGTTCAGTTTAGGGTTTAAAACCCTAATGCTGACTGGATGGAAAAGAGTTCAGTTTAGGGTTTAAAACCCTAATGCTGACTCTGACTACAGGAAAAAGTTCAGTTTAGGGTTTAAAACCCTAATGCTGACTGAATGGAAAAGAGTTCAGTTTAGGGTTTAAAACCCTAATGCTGACTGGATGGAAAAGAGTTCAGTTTAGGGTTTAAAACCCTAATGCTGACTCTGACTACAGGAAAAAGTTCAGTTTAGGGTTTAAAACCCTAATGCTGACTGAATGGAAAAGAGTCCAGTTTAGGGTTTAAAACCCTAATGCTGACTAAAGGAAAAAGTTCAGTTTATGGTTTAAAACCCTAATGCTGACTAAAGGGAAAGTTCAGTTTAGGGTTTAAAACCCTAATGCTGACTAAAGGAAAGAGTTTAGTTTAGGGTTTAAAACCCTAATGCTGACTGAATGGAAAAAGTTCAGTTTAGGGTTTAAAACCCTAATGCTGACCGAATGGAAAAGAGTTCAGTTTAGGGTTTAAAACCCTTATGCTGACTGAATGGAAAAAGTTCAGTTTAGGGTTTAAAACCTTAATGCTGACTAAAGGAAAGAGTTCAGTTTAGGGTTTAAAACCCTAATGCTGACTGAATGGAAGAGTTCAGTTTAGGGTTTAAAACCCTAATGCTGACTGAATGGAAAAAGTTCAGTTTAGGGTTTAAAACCTTAATGCTGACTAAAGGAAAGAGTTCAGTTTAGGGTTTAAAACCCTAATGCTGACTAAAGGGAAAGTTCAGTTTAAGGTTTAAAACCCTAATGTTGACTAAAGGAAAGAGTTCAGATTAGGGTTTAAAACCCTAATGCTGACTAAAGGGAAAGTTCAGTTTAGGGTTTAAAACCCTAATGCTGACTGAATGGAAAAAGTTCAGTTTAGGGTTTAAAACCCTAATGCTGACTAAAGGGAAAGTTCAGTTTAAGGTTTAAAACCCTAATGCTGACTAAAGGAAAGAGTTCAGTTTAGGGTTTAAAACCCTAATGCTGACTAAAGGGAAAGTTCAGTTTAGGGTTTAAAACCCTAATACTGACTAGCTGGAAAGAGTTCAGTTTAGGGTTTAAAACCCTAATGCTGACTGAATGAAAAAGTTCAGTTTAGGGTTTAAAAACCTAATGCTGACTGAAGGGAAAGTTCAGTTTAGGGTTTAAAACCCTAATGCTGACTAAAGGAAAGAGTTCAGTTTAGGGTTTAAAACCCTAATGCTAACTGAATGGAAAAGAGTTTAGTTTAGGGTTTAAAACCCTAATGCTTACTCTGACTATAGGAAAAAGTTCAGTTTAGGGTTTAAAACCCTAATGCTGACTAATGGAAAAAGTTCAGTTTAGGGTTTAAAAACCCTAATGCTGACTGAAGGGAAAAATTTCAGTTTAGGGTTTAAAACCCTAATGCTGACTAAAGGAAAAGAGTTCTGTTTAGGGTTTAAAACCCTAATGCTGACTGAATGGAAAAAAGTTTAGTTTAGGGTTTAAAACCCTAATGCTGACTAAAGGAAAGAGTTTAGTTTAGGGTTTAAAACCCTAATGCTGACTGAATGGAAAAGAGTTCAGTTAAGGGTTTAAAAACCTAATGCTGACTGGATGAAAAAGAGTTCAGTTTAGGGTTTAAAACCCTAATACTGACTAAAGGAAAAGTTCAGTTTAGGGTTTAAAAACCCTAATGCTGACTAAAGGAAAAGTTCAGTTTTGGGTTTAAAACCCTAATGCTGACTACAAGAAAAGTTCAGTTTATGGTTTAAAACCCTAATGCTGACTGAATCAAAAAGTTCAGTTTAGGGTTTAAAACCCTAATGCTGACTGAAGGGAAAGTTCAGTTTAGGGTTTAAAACCCTAATGCTGACTAAAGGAAAGAGTTCAGTTTAAGGTTTAAAACCCTAATGTTGACTGAATGGAAAAGAGTTCAGTTTAGGGTTTAAAACCCTAATGCTGACTGGATGGAAAAGAGTTCAGTTTAGGGTTTAAAACCCTAATGCTGACTAAAGGAAAAGTTCAGTTTAGGGTTTAAAAACCCTAATGCTGACTAATGGAAAAGTTCAGTTTAGGGTTTAAAAACCCTAATGCTGACTGAAGGGAAAAAGTTCTGTTTAGGGTTTAAAACCCTAATGTTGACTGAATGGAAAAGAGTTTAGTTTAGGGTTTAAAACCTTAATGCTGACTAAAGGAAAAGTTTAGTTTAGGGTTTAAAAACCCTAATGCTGACTAAAGGAAAAGTTCAGTTTAGGGTTTAAAACCCTAATGCTGACTGAATGGAAAAAGTTCAGTTTAGGGTTTAAAACCCTAATGCTGACCGAATGGAAAAGAGTTCAGTTTAGGGTTTAAAACCCTAATGCTGACCGAATGGAAAAGAGTTCAGTTTAGGGTTTAAAACCCTAATGCTGACTGGATGGAAAAGAGATCAGTTTAGGGTTTAAAACCCTAATACTGACTGGATGGAAAAGAGTTCAGTTTAGGGTTTAAAACCCTAATGCTGACTCTGACTACAGGAAAAGTTCAGTTTAGGGTTTAAAACCCTAATGCTGACTGAATGGAAAAGAGTTCAGTTTAGGGTATAAAACCCTAATGCTGACTAAAGGAAAAGTTCAGTTTAGGGTTTAAAACCCTAATGCTGACTAAAGGAAAAGTTCAGTTTAGGGTTTAAAACCCTAATGCTGACTGGATGGAAAAGAGTTCAGTTTAGGGTTTAAAACCCTAATGCTGACTCTGACTACAGGAAAAAGTTCAGTTTAGGGTTTAAAACCCTAATGCTGACTGAATGGAAAAGAGTCCAGTTTAGGGTTTAAAACCCTAATGCTGACTAAAGGAAAAAGTTCAGTTTATGGTTTAAAACCCTAATGCTGACTAAAGGGAAAGTTCAGTTTAGGGTTTAAAACCCTAATGCTGACTAAAGGAAAGAGTTCAGTTTAGGGTTTAAAACCCTAATGCTGACTGAATGGAAAAAGTTCAGTTTAGGGTTTAAAACCCTAATGCTGACCGAATGGAAAAGAGTTCAGTTTAGGGTTTAAAACCCTTATGCTGACTGAATGGAAAAAGTTCAGTTTAGGGTTTAAAACCTTAATGCTGACTGAAGGAAAGAGTTCAGTTTAGGGTTTAAAACCCTAATGCTGACTGAATGGAAGAGTTCAGTTTAGGGTTTAAAACCCTAATGCTGACTGAATGGAAAAAGTTCAGTTTAGGGTTTAAAACCCTAATGCTGACTAAAGGAAAGAGTTCAGTTTAGGGTTTAAAACCCTAATGCTGACAGAATGGAAAAAGTTCAGTTTAGGGTTTAAAACCTTAATGCTGACTAAAGGAAAGAGTTCAGTTTAGGGTTTAAAACCCTAATGCTGACTAAAGGGAAAGTTCAGTTTAAGGTTTAAAACCCTAATGTTGACTAAAGGAAAGAGTTCAGATTAGGGTTTAAAACCCTAATGCTGACTAAAGGGAAAGTTCAGTTTAGGGTTTAAAACCCTAATGCTGACTGAATGGAAAAAGTTCAGTTTAGGGTTTAAAACCCTAATGCTGACTAAAGGAAAGAGTTCAGTTTAGGGTATAAAACCCTAATGCTGACTGAATGGAAAAAGTTCAGTTTAGGGTTTAAAACCTTAATGCTGACTAAAGGAAAGAGTTCAGTTTAGGGTTTAAAACCCTAATGCTGACTAAAGGGAAAGTTCAGTTTAAGGTTTAAAACCCTAATGCTGACTAAAGGAAAGAGTTCAGTTTAGGGTTTAAAACCCTAATGCTGACTAAAGGGAAAGTTCAGTTTAGGGTTTAAAACCCTAATACTGACTAGCTGGAAAGAGTTCAGTTTAGGGTTTAAAACCCTAATACTAACTGAATGGAAAAAGTTCAGTTTAGGGTTTAAAACCCTAATACTGACTACAACAAAAGTTCAGTTTAGGGTTTAAAACCCTAATGCTGACTAAAGGAAAGAGTTCAGTTTAGGGTTTAAAACCCTAAAACTGACTAGCTGGAAAGAGTTCAGATTAGGGTTTAAAACCCTAACGCTAACTGAATGGAAAAAGTTCAGTTTAGGGTTTAAAACCCTAATGCTGACTACAACAAAAGTTCAGTTTAGGGTTTAAAACCCTAATGCTGACTGAAGGGAAAGTTCAGTTTAGGGTTTAAAACCCTAATGCTGACTAAAGGAAAGAGTTCAGTTTAGGGTTTAAAACCCTAATGCTGACTGAATGGAAAAGAGTTCAGTTTAGGGTTTAAAACCCTAATGCTGACTGGATGGAAAAGAGTTCAGTTTAGGGTTTAAAACCCTAATGCTGACTCTGACTACAGGAAAAAGTTCAGTTTAGGGTTTAAAACCCTAATGCTGACTAATGGAAAAAGTTCAGTTTAGGGTTTAAAAACCCTAATGCTGACTAATGGAAAAGTTCAGTTTAGGGTTTAAAAACCCTAATGCTGACTGAAGGGAAAAAGTTCTGTTTAGGGTTTAAAACCCTAATGTTGACTGAATGGAAAAGAGTTTAGTTTAGGGTTTAAAACCTTAATGCTGACTAAAGGAAAAGTTCAGTTTAGGGTTTAAAAACCCTAATGCTGACTAAAGGAAAAGTTCAGTTTAGGGTTTAAAACCCTAATGCTGACTGAATGGAAAAAGTTCAGTTTAGGGTTTAAAACCCTAATGCTGACCGAATGGAAAAGAGTTCAGTTTAGGGTTTAAAACCCTAATGCTGACCGAATGGAAAAGAGTTCAGTTTAGGGTTTAAAACCCTAATGCTGACTGGATGGAAAAGAGATCAGTTTAGGGTTTAAAACCCTAATACTGACTGGATGGAAAAGAGTTCAGTTTAGGGTTTAAAACCCTAATGCTGACTCTGACTACAGGAAAAGTTCAGTTTAGGGTTTAAAACCCTAATGCTGACTGAATGGAAAAGAGTTCAGTTTAGGGTATAAAACCCTAATGCTGACTAAAGGAAAAGTTCAGTTTAGGGTTTAAAACCCTAATGCTGACTAAAGGAAAAGTTCAGTTTAGGGTTTAAAACCTTAATGCTGACTGAATGGAAAAGGTTTAGTTTAGGGTTTAAAACCCTAATGCTGACTGAATGGAAAAGAGTTCAGTTTAGGGTTTAAAACCTTAATGCTCACTGAATGGAAAAGAGTTCAGTTTAGGGTTTAAAACCCTAATGCTGACTGGATGGAAAAGAGTTCAGTTTAGGGTTTAAAACCCTAATGCTGACTCTGACTACAGGAAAAAGTTCAGTTTAGGGTTTAAAACCCTAATGCTGACTGAATGGAAAAGAGTCCAGTTTAGGGTTTAAAACCCTAATGCTGACTAAAGGAAAAAGTTCAGTTTATGGTTTAAAACCCTAATGCTGACTAAAGGGAAAGTTCAGTTTAGGGTTTAAAACCCTAATGCTGACTAAAGGAAAGAGTTCAGTTTAGGGTTTAAAACCCTAATGCTGACTGAATGGAAAAAGTTCAGTTTAGGGTTTAAAACCCTAATGCTGACCGAATGGAAAAGAGTTCAGTTTAGGGTTTAAAACCCTTATGCTGACTGAATGGAAAAAGTTCAGTTTAGGGTTTAAAACCTTAATGCTGACTAAAGGAAAGAGTTCAGTTTAGGGTTTAAAACCCTAATGCTGACTGAATGGAAGAGTTCAGTTTAGGGTTTAAAACCCTAATGCTGACTGAATGGAAAAAGTTCAGTTTAGGGTTTAAAACCCTAATGCTGACTAAAGGAAAGAGTTCAGTTTAGGGTTTAAAACCCTAATGCTGACAGAATGGAAAAAGTTCAGTTTAGGGTTTAAAACCTTAATGCTGACTAAAGGAAAGAGTTCAGTTTAGGGTTTAAAACCCTAATGCTGACTAAAGGGAAAGTTCAGTTTAAGGTTTAAAACCCTAATGTTGACTAAAGGAAAGAGTTCAGATTAGGGTTTAAAACCCTAATGCTGACTAAAGGGAAAGTTCAGTTTAGGGTTTAAAACCCTAATGCTGACTGAATGGAAAAAGTTCAGTTTAGGGTTTAAAACCCTAATGCTGACTAAAGGAAAGAGTTCAGTTTAGGGTATAAAACCCTAATGCTGACTGAATGGAAAAAGTTCAGTTTAGGGTTTAAAACCTTAATGCTGACTAAAGGAAAGAGTTCAGTTTAGGGTTTAAAACCCTAATGCTGACTAAAGGGAAAGTTCAGTTTAAGGTTTAAAACCCTAATGCTGACTAAAGGAAAGAGTTCAGTTTAGGGTTTAAAACCCTAATGCTGACTAAAGGGAAAGTTCAGTTTAGGGTTTAAAACCCTAATACTGACTAGCTGGAAAGAGTTCAGTTTAGGGTTTAAAACCCTAATACTAACTGAATGGAAAAAGTTCAGTTTAGGGTTTAAAACCCTAATACTGACTACAACAAAAGTTCAGTTTAGGGTTTAAAACCCTAATGCTGACTGAATGAAAAAGTTCAGTTTAGGGTTTAAAACCCTAATGCTGACTAAAGGAAAGAGTTCAGTTTAGGGTTTAAAACCCTAAAACTGACTAGCTGGAAAGAGTTCAGATTAGGGTTTAAAACCCTAACGCTAACTGAATGGAAAAAGTTCAGTTTAGGGTTTAAAACCCTAATGCTGACTACAACAAAAGTTCAGTTTAGGGTTTAAAACCCTAATGCTGACTGAAGGGAAAGTTCAGTTTAGGGTTTAAAACCCTAATGCTGACTAAAGGAAAGAGTTCAGTTTAGGGTTTAAAACCCTAATGCTGACTGAATGGAAAAGAGTTCAGTTTAGGGTTTAAAACCCTAATGGCTGACTGGATGGAAAAGAGTTCAGTTTAGGGTTTAAAACCCTAATGCTGACTCTGACTACAGGAAAAAGTTCAGTTTAGGGTTTAAAACCCTAATGCTGACTAATGGAAAAAGTTCAGTTTAGGGTTTAAAAACCCTAATGCTGACTGAAGGGAAAAAGTTCAGTTTAGGGTTTAAAACCCTAATGCTGACTAAAGGAAAAGAGTTCTGTTTAGGGTTTAAAACCCTAATGCTGACTGAATGGAAAAGAGTTTAGTTTAGGGTTTAAAACCCTAATGCTGACTAAAGGAAAAGTTCAGTTTAGGGTTTAAAAACCCTAATGCTGACTAAAGGAAAAGTTCAGTTTAGGGTTTAAAACCCTAATGCTGACTGAATGGAAAAAGTTCAGTTTAGGGTTTAAAACCCTAATGCTGACCTAATGGAAAAGAGTTCAGTTTAGGGTTTAAAACCCTAATGCTGATTGAATGGAAAAAGTTCAGTTTAGGGTTTAAAACCCTAATGCTGACTAATGGAAAAAGTTCAGTTTAGGGTTTAAAAACCCTAATGCTGAACTGGATGGAAAAGAGTTCAGTTTAGGGTTTAAAACCCTAATGCTGACTCTGACTACAGGAAAAAGTTCAGTTTAGGGTTTAAAACCCTAATGCTGACTGAATGGAAAAGAGTTCAGTTTAGGGTATAAAACCCTAATGCTGACTAAAGGAAAAGTTCAGTTTAGGGTTTAAAACCCTAATGCTGACTAAAGGAAAAGTTCAGTTTAGGGTTTAAAACCTTAATGCTGACTGAATGGAAAAAGTTCAGTTTAGGGTTTAAAACCCTAATGCTGACTGAATGGAAAAGAGTTCAGTTTAGGGTTTAAAACCCTAATGCTGACTGAATGGAAAAGAGTTCAGTTTAGGGTTTAAAACCCTAATGCTGACTGGATGGAAAAGAGTTCAGTTTAGGGTTTAAAACCCTAATGCTGACTCTGACTACAGGAAAAAGTTCAGTTTAGGGTTTAAAACCCTAATGCTGACTGAATGGAAAAGAGTCCAGTTTAGGGTTTAAAACCCTAATGCTGACTAAAGGAAAAAGTTCAGTTTAGGGTTTAAAACCCTAATGCTGACTAAAGGGAAAGTTCAGTTTAGGGTTTAAAACCCTAATGCTGACTAAAGGAAAGAGTTCAGTTTAGGGTTTAAAAACCTAATGCTGACTCAATGGAAAAAGTTTAATTTAGGGTTTAAAACCCTAATGCTGGCCGAATGGAAAAGAGTTCAGTTTAGGGTTTAAAACCCTAATGCTGACTGAATGGAAAAATTTCAGTTTAGGGTTTAAAACCTTAATGCTGACTAAAGGAAAGAGTTCAGTTTAGGGTTTAAAACCCTAATGCTGACTGAATGGAAGAGTTCAGTTTAGGGTTTAAAACCCTAATGCTGACTGAATGGAAAAAGTTCAGTTTAGGGTTTAAAACCCTAATGCTGACTAAAGGAAAGAGTTCAGTTTAGGGTTTAAAACCCTAATGCTGACAGAATGGAAAAAGTTCAGTTTAGGGTTTAAAACCTTAATGCTGACTAAAAGAAAGAGTTCAGTTTAGGGTTTAAAACCCTAATGCAGACTAAAGGGAAAGTTCAGTTTAAGGTTTAAAACCCTAATGCTGACTAAAGGAAAGAGTTCAGTTTAGGGTTTAAAACCCTAATGCTGACTAAAGGGAAAGTTTAGTTTAGGGTTTAAAACCCTAATGCTGACTGAATGGAAAAAGTTCAGTTTAGGGTTTAAAACCCAAATGCTGACTAAAGGAAAGAGTTCAGTTTAGGGTATAAAACCCTAATGCTGACTGAATGGAAAAAGTTCAGTTTAGGGTTTAAAACCTTAATGCTGACTAAAGGAAAGAGTTCAGTTTAAGGTTTAAAACCCTAATGCTGACTAAAGGAAAGAGTTCAGTTTAGGGTTTAAAACCCTAATGCTGACTAAAGGGAAAGTTAAGTTTAGGGTTTAAAACCCTAATGCTGATTGAATGGAAAAAGTTCAGTTTAGGGTTTAAAACCCTAATGCTGACTAAAGGAAAGAGTTCAGTTTAGGGTTTAAAACCCTAATGCTGACTGAATGGAAAAAGTTCAGTTTAGGGTTTAAAACCCTAATGCTGACTAAAGGAAAGAGTTCAGTTTAGGGTTTAAAACCCTAATGCTGACTAAAGGGAAAGTTCAGTTTAAGGTTTAAAACCCTAATGCTGACTAAAGGAAAGAGTTCAGTTTAGGGTTTAAAACCCTAATGCTGACTAAAGGGAAAGTTCAGTTTAGGGTTTAAAACCCTAATACTGACTAGCTGGAAAGAGTTCAGTTTAGGGTTTAAAACCCTAATGCTGACTGAATGAAAAAGTTCAGTTTAGGGTTTAAAACCCTAATGCTGACTGAAGGGAAAGTTCAGTTTAGGGTTTAAAACCCTAATGCTGACTAAAGGAAAGAGTTCAGTTTAGGGTTTAAAACCCTAATGCTGACTGAATGGAAAAGAGTTCAGTTTAGGGTTTAAATCCCTAATGCTGACTGGATGGAAAAGAGTTCAGTTTAGGGTTTAAAACCCTAATGCTGACTCTGACTACAGGAAAAAGTTCAGTTTAGGGTTTAAAACCCTAATGCTGACTAATGGAAAAAGTTCAGTTTAGGGTTTAAAAACCCTAATGCTGACTGAAGGGAAAAAGTTCAGTTTAGGGTTTAAAACCCTAATGCTGACTAAAGGAAAAGAGTTCTGTTTAGGGTTTAAAACCCTAATGCTGACTGAATGGAAAAGAGTTTAGTTTAGGGTTTAAAACCCTAATGCTGACTAAAGGAAAAGTTCAGTTTAGGGTTTAAAAACCCTAATGCTGACTAAAGGAAAAGTTCAGTTTAGGGTTTAAAACCCTAATGCTGACTGAATGGAAAAAGTTCAGTTTAGGGTTTAAAACCCTAATGCTGACCTAATTGAAAAGAGTTCAGTTTAGGGTTTAAAACCCTAATGCTGACTGAATGGAAAAGAGTTCAGTTTAGGGTTTAAAACCCTAATGCTGACTGGATGGAAAAGAGTTCAGTTTAGGGTTTAAAACCCTAATGCTGACTCTGACTACAGGAAAAAGTTTAGTTTAGGGTTTAAAACCCTAATGCTGACTGAATGGAAAAGAGTCCAGTTTAGGGTTTAAAACCCTAATGCTGACTAAAGGAAAAAGTTCAGTTTATGGTTTAAAACCCTAATGCTGACTAAAGGGAAAGTTCAGTTTAGGGTTTAAAACCCTAATGCTGACTAAAGGAAAGAGTTCAGTTTAGGGTTTAAAACCCTAATGCTGACTGAATGGAAAAAGTTCAGTTTAGGGTTTAAAACCCTAATGCTGACCGAATGGAAAAGAGTTCAGTTTAGGGTTTAAAACCCTTATGCTGACTGAATGGAAAAAGTTCAGTTTAGGGTTTAAAACCTTAATGCTGACTAAAGGAAAGAGTTCAGTTTAGGGTTTAAAACCCTAATGCTGACTGAATGGAAGAGTTCAGTTTAGGGTTTAAAACCCTAATGCTGACTGAATGGAAAAAGTTCAGTTTAGGGTTTAAAACCCTAATGCTGACTAAAGGAAAGAGTTCAGTTTAGGGTTTAAAACCCTAATGCTGACAGAATGGAAAAAGTTCAGTTTAGGGTTTAAAACCTTAATGCTGACTAAAGGAAAGAGTTCAGTTTAGGGTTTAAAACCCTAATGCTGACTAAAGGGAAAGTTCAGTTTAAGGTTTAAAACCCTAATGTTGACTAAAGGAAAGAGTTCAGATTAGGGTTTAAAACCCTAATGCTGACTAAAGGGAAAGTTCAGTTTAGGGTTTAAAACCCTAATGCTGACTGAATGGAAAAAGTTCAGTTTAGGGTTTAAAACCCTAATGCTGACTAAAGGAAAGAGTTCAGTTTAGGGTATAAAACCCTAATGCTGACTGAATGGAAAAAGTTCAGTTTAGGGTTTAAAACCTTAATGCTGACTAAAGGAAAGAGTTCAGTTTAGGGTTTAAAACCCTAATGCTGACTAAAGGGAAAGTTCAGTTTAAGGTTTAAAACCCTAATGCTGACTAAAGGAAAGAGTTCAGTTTAGGGTTTAAAACCCTAATGCTGACTAAAGGGAAAGTTCAGTTTAGGGTTTAAAACCCTAATACTGACTAGCTGGAAAGAGTTCAGTTTAGGGTTTAAAACCCTAATACTAACTGAATGGAAAAAGTTCAGTTTAGGGTTTAAAACCCTAATACTGACTACAACAAAAGTTCAGTTTAGGGTTTAAAACCCTAATGCTGACTGAATGAAAAAGTTCAGTTTAGGGTTTCAAACCCTAATGCTGACTAAAGGAAAGAGTTCAGTTTAGGGTTTAAAACCCTAAAACTGACTAGCTGGAAAGAGTTCAGATTAGGGTTTAAAACCCTAACGCTAACTGAATGGAAAAAGTTCAGTTTAGGGTTTAAAACCCTAATGCTGACTACAACAAAAGTTCAGTTTAGGGTTTAAAACCCTAATGCTGACTGAAGGGAAAGTTCAGTTTAGGGTTTAAAACCCTAATGCTGACTAAAGGAAAGAGTTCAGTTTAGGGTTTAAAACCCTAATGCTGACTGAATGGAAAAGAGTTCAGTTTAGGGTTTAAAACCCTAATGGCTGACTGGATGGAAAAGAGTTCAGTTTAGGGTTTAAAACCCTAATGCTGACTCTGACTACAGGAAAAAGTTCAGTTTAGGGTTTAAAACCCTAATGCTGACTAATGGAAAAAGTTCAGTTTAGGGTTTAAAAACCCTAATGCTGACTGAAGGGAAAAAGTTCAGTTTAGGGTTTAAAACCCTAATGCTGACTAAAGGAAAAGAGTTCTGTTTAGGGTTTAAAACCCTAATGCTGACTGAATGGAAAAGAGTTTAGTTTAGGGTTTAAAACCCTAATGCTGACTAAAGGAAAAGTTCAGTTTAGGGTTTAAAAACCCTAATGCTGACTAAAGGAAAAGTTCAGTTTAGGGTTTAAAACCCTAATGCTGACTGAATGGAAAAAGTTCAGTTTAGGGTTTAAAACCCTAATGCTGACCTAATGGAAAAGAGTTCAGTTTAGGGTTTAAAACCCTAATGCTGATTGAATGGAAAAAGTTCAGTTTAGGGTTTAAAACCCTAATGCTGACTAATGGAAAAAGTTCAGTTTAGGGTTTAAAAACCCTAATGCTGACTGGATGGAAAAGAGTTCAGTTTAGGGTTTAAAACCCTAATGCTGACTCTGACTACAGGAAAAAGTTCAGTTTAGGGTTTAAAACCCTAATGCTGACTGAATGGAAAAGAGTTCAGTTTAGGGTATAAAACCCTAATGCTGACTAAAGGAAAAGTTCAGTTTAGGGTTTAAAACCCTAATGCTGACTAAAGGAAAAGTTCAGTTTAGGGTTTAAAACCTTAATGCTGACTGAATGGAAAAAGTTCAGTTTAGGGTTTAAAACCCTAATGCTGACTGAATGGAAAAGAGTTCAGTTTAGGGTTTAAAACCCTAATGCTGACTGAATGGAAAAGAGTTCAGTTTAGGGTTTAAAACCCTAATGCTGACTGGATGGAAAAGAGTTCAGTTTAGGGTTTAAAACCCTAATGCTGACTCTGACTACAGGAAAAAGTTCAGTTTAGGGTTTAAAACCCTAATGCTGACTGAATGGAAAAGAGTCCAGTTTAGGGTTTAAAACCCTAATGCTGACTAAAGGAAAAAGTTCAGTTTAGGGTTTAAAACCCTAATGCTGACTAAAGGGAAAGTTCAGTTTAGGGTTTAAAACCCTAATGCTGACTAAAGGAAAGAGTTCAGTTTAGGGTTTAAAAACCTAATGCTGACTCAATGGAAAAAGTTTAATTTAGGGTTTAAAACCCTAATGCTGGCCGAATGGAAAAGAGTTCAGTTTAGGGTTTAAAACCCTAATGCTGACTGAATGGAAAAATTTCAGTTTAGGGTTTAAAACCTTAATGCTGACTAAAGGAAAGAGTTCAGTTTAGGGTTTAAAACCCTAATGCTGACTGAATGGAAGAGTTCAGTTTAGGGTTTAAAACCCTAATGCTGACTGAATGGAAAAAGTTCAGTTTAGGGTTTAAAACCCTAATGCTGACTAAAGGAAAGAGTTCAGTTTAGGGTTTAAAACCCTAATGCTGACAGAATGGAAAAAGTTCAGTTTAGGGTTTAAAACCTTAATGCTGACTAAAAGAAAGAGTTCAGTTTAGGGTTTAAAACCCTAATGCAGACTAAAGGGAAAGTTCAGTTTAAGGTTTAAAACCCTAATGCTGACTAAAGGAAAGAGTTCAGTTTAGGGTTTAAAACCCTAATGCTGACTAAAGGGAAAGTTTAGTTTAGGGTTTAAAACCCTAATGCTGACTGAATGGAAAAAGTTCAGTTTAGGGTTTAAAACCCAAATGCTGACTAAAGGAAAGAGTTCAGTTTAGGGTATAAAACCCTAATGCTGACTGAATGGAAAAAGTTCAGTTTAGGGTTTAAAACCTTAATGCTGACTAAAGGAAAGAGTTCAGTTTAAGGTTTAAAACCCTAATGCTGACTAAAGGAAAGAGTTCAGTTTAGGGTTTAAAACCCTAATGCTGACTAAAGGGAAAGTTAAGTTTAGGGTTTAAAACCCTAATGCTGATTGAATGGAAAAAGTTCAGTTTAGGGTTTAAAACCCTAATGCTGACTAAAGGAAAGAGTTCAGTTTAGGGTTTAAAACCCTAATGCTGACTGAATGGAAAAAGTTCAGTTTAGGGTTTAAAACCCTAATGCTGACTAAAGGAAAGAGTTCAGTTTAGGGTTTAAAACCCTAATGCTGACTAAAGGGAAAGTTCAGTTTAAGGTTTAAAACCCTAATGCTGACTAAAGGAAAGAGTTCAGTTTAGGGTTTAAAACCCTAATGCTGACTAAAGGGAAAGTTCAGTTTAGGGTTTAAAACCCTAATACTGACTAGCTGGAAAGAGTTCAGTTTAGGGTTTAAAACCCTAATGCTGACTGAATGAAAAAGTTCAGTTTAGGGTTTAAAACCCTAATGCTGACTGAAGGGAAAGTTCAGTTTAGGGTTTAAAACCCTAATGCTGACTAAAGGAAAGAGTTCAGTTTAGGGTTTAAAACCCTAATGCTGACTGAATGGAAAAGAGTTCAGTTTAGGGTTTAAATCCCTAATGCTGACTGGATGGAAAAGAGTTCAGTTTAGGGTTTAAAACCCTAATGCTGACTCTGACTACAGGAAAAAGTTCAGTTTAGGGTTTAAAACCCTAATGCTGACTAATGGAAAAAGTTCAGTTTAGGGTTTAAAACCCTAATGCTGACTGAAGGGAAAGTTCAGTTTAGGGTTTAAAACCCTAATGCTGACTAAAGGAAAGAGTTCTGTTTAGGGTTTAAAACCCTAATGCTGACTGAATGGAAAAGAGTTTAGTTTAGGGTTTAAAACCCTAATGCTGACTAAAGGAAAAGTTCAGTTTAGGGTTTAAAAACCCTAATGCTGACTAAAGGAAAAGTTCAGTTTAGGGTTTAAAACCCTAATGCTGACTGAATGGAAAAAGTTCAGTTTAGGGTTTAAAACCCTAATGCTGACCTAATTGGAAAAGAGTTCAGTTTAGGGTTTAAAACCCTAATGCTGATTGAATGGAAAAAGTTCAGTTTAGGGTTTAAAACCCTAATGCTGACTAATGGAAAAAGTTCAGTTTAGGGTTTAAAAACCCTAATGCTGACTGGATGGAAAAGAGTTCAGTTTAGGGTTTAAAACCCTAATGCTGACTCTGACTACAGGAAAAAGTTCAGTTTAGGGTTTAAAACCCTAATGCTGACTGAATGGAAAAGAGTTCAGTTTAGGGTATAAAACCCTAATGCTGACTAAAGGAAAAGTTCAGTTTAGGGTTTAAAACCCTAATGCTGACTAAAGGAAAAGTTCAGTTTAGGGTTTAAAACCTTAATGCTGACTGAATGGAAAAAGTTCAGTTTAGGGTTTAAAACCCTAATGCTGACTGAATGGAAAAGAGTTCAGTTTAGGGTTTAAAACCCTAATGCTGACTGAATGGAAAAGAGTTCAGTTTAGGGTTTAAAACCCTAATGCTGACTGGATGGAAAAGAGTTCAGTTTAGGGTTTAAAACCCTAATGCTGACTCTGACTACAGGAAAAAGTTCAGTTTAGGGTTTAAAACCCTAATGCTGACTGAATGGAAAAGAGTCCAGTTTAGGGTTTAAAACCCTAATGCTGACTAAAGGAAAAAGTTCAGTTTAGGGTTTAAAACCCTAATGCTGACTAAAGGGAAAGTTCAGTTTAGGGTTTAAAACCCTAATGCTGACTAAAGGAAAGAGTTCAGTTTAGGGTTTAAAAACCTAATGCTGACTCAATGGAAAAAGTTTAATTTAGGGTTTAAAACCCTAATGCTGGCCGAATGGAAAAGAGTTCAGTTTAGGGTTTAAAACCCTAATGCTGACTGAATGGAAAAATTTCAGTTTAGGGTTTAAAACCTTAATGCTGACTAAAGGAAAGAGTTCAGTTTAGGGTTTAAAACCCTAATGCTGACTGAATGGAAGAGTTCAGTTTAGGGTTTAAAACCCTAATGCTGACTGAATGGAAAAATTTCAGTTTAGGGTTTAAAACCTTAATGCTGACTAAAAGAAAGAGTTCAGTTTAGGGTTTAAAACCCTAATGCAGACTAAAGGGAAAGTTCAGTTTAAGGTTTAAAACCCTAATGCTGACTAAAGGAAAGAGTTCAGTTTAGGGTTTAAAACCCTAATGCTGACTAAAGGGAAAGTTTAGTTTAGGGTTTAAAACCCTAATGCTGACTGAATGGAAAAAGTTCAGTTTAGGGTTTAAAACCCAAATGCTGACTAAAGGAAAGAGTTCAGTTTAGGGTATAAAACCCTAATGCTGACTGAATGGAAAAAGTTCAGTTTAGGCTTTAAAACCTTAATGCTGACTAAAGGAAAGAGTTCAGTTTAAGGTTTAAAACCCTAATGCTGACTAAAGGAAAGAGTTCAGTTTAGGGTTTAAACCCTAATGCTGACTAAAGGGAAAGTTAAGTTTAGGGTTTAAAACCCTAATGCTGATTGAATGGAAAAAGTTCAGTTTAGGGTTTAAAACCCTAATGCTGACTAAAGGAAAGAGTTCAGTTTAGGGTTTAAAACCCTAATGCTGACTGAATGGAAAAAGTTCAGTTTAGGGTTTAAAACCCTAATGCTGACTAAAGGAAAGAGTTCAGTTTAGGGTTTAAAACCCTAATGCTGACTAAAGGGAAAGTTCAGTTTAAGGTTTAAAACCCTAATGCTGACTAAAGGAAAGAGTTCAGTTTAGGGTTTAAAACCCTAATGCTGACTAAAGGGAAAGTTCAGTTTAGGGTTTAAAACCCTAATACTGACTAGCTGGAAAGAGTTCAGTTTAGGGTTTAAAACCCTAATGCTGACTGAATGGAAAAAGTTCAGTTTAGGGTTTAAAACCCTAATGCTGACTGAATGGAAAAAGTTCAGTTTAGGGTTTAAAACCCTAATGCTGACTAAAGGAAAGAGTTCAGTTTAGGGTTTAAAACCCTAATGCTGACTAAAGGGAAAGTTCAGTTTAGGGTTTAAAACCCTAATGCTGACTAAAGGAAAGAGTTCAGTTTAGGGTTTAAAACCCTAATGCTGACTGGATGGAAAAGAGTTCAGTTTAGGGTTTAAAACCCTAATGCTGACTAAAGGAAAAGTTCAGTTTAGGGTTTAAAAACCCTAATGCTGACTAATGGAAAAGTTCAGTTTAGGGTTTAAAAACCCTAATGCTGACTGAAGGGAAAAAGTTCTGTTTAGGGTTTAAAACCCTAATGTTGACTGAATGGAAAAGAGTTTAGTTTAGGGTTTAAAACCTTAATGCTGACTAAAGGAAAAGTTTAGTTTAGGGTTTAAAAACCCTAATGCTGACTAAAGGAAAAGTTCAGTTTAGGGTTTAAAACCCTAATGCTGACTGAATGGAAAAAGTTCAGTTTAGGGTTTAAAACCCTAATGCTGACCGAATGGAAAAGAGTTCAGTTTAGGGTTTAAAACCCTAATGCTGACCGAATGGAAAAGAGTTCAGTTTAGGGTTTAAAACCCTAATGCTGACTGGATGGAAAAGAGTTCAGTTTAGGGTTTAAAACCCTAATACTGACTGGATGGAAAAGAGTTCAGTTTAGGGTTTAAAACCCTAATGCTGACTCTGACTACAGGAAAAGTTCAGTTTAGGGTTTAAAACCCTAATGCTGACTGAATGGAAAAGAGTTCAGTTTAGGGTATAAAACCCTAATGCTGACTAAAGGAAAAGTTCAGTTTAGGGTTTAAAACCCTAATGCTGACTAAAGGAAAAGTTCAGTTTAGGGTTTAAAACCTTAATGCTGACTGAATGGAAAAGGTTTAGTTTAGGGTTTAAAACCCTAATGCTGACTGAATGGAATAGAGTTCAGTTTAGGGTTTAAAACCCTAATGCTGACTGAATGGAAAAGAGTTCAGTTTAGGGTTTAAAACCCTAATGCTGACTGGATGGAAAAGAGTTCAGTTTAGGGTTTAAAACCCTAATGCTGACTCTGACTACAGGAAAAAGTTCAGTTTAGGGTTTAAAACCCTAATGCTGACTGAATGGAAAAGAGTCCAGTTTAGGGTTTAAAACCCTAATGCTGACTAAAGGAAAAAGTTCAGTTTATGGTTTAAAACCCTAATGCTGACTAAAGGGAAAGTTCAGTTTAGGGTTTAAAACCCTAATGCTGACTAAAGGAAAGAGTTCAGTTTAGGGTTTAAAACCCTAATGCTGACTGAATGGAAAAAGTTCAGTTTAGGGTTTAAAACCCTAATGCTGACCGAATGGAAAAGAGTTCAGTTTAGGGTTTAAAACCCTAATGCTGACTGAATGGAAAAAGTTCAGTTTAGGGTTTAAAACCTTAATGCTGACTAAAGGAAAGAGTTCAGTTTAGGGTTTAAAACCCTAATGCTGACTGAATGGAAGAGTTCAGTTTAGGGTTTAAAACCCTAATGCTGACTGAATGGAAAAAGTTCAGTTTAGGGTTTAAAACCCTAATGCTGACTAAAGGAAAGAGTTCAGTTTAGGGTTTAAAACCCTAATGCTGACAGAATGGAAAAAGTTCAGTTTAGGGTTTAAAACCTTAATGCTGACTAAAGGAAAGAGTTCAGTTTAGGGTTTAAAACCCTAATGCTGACTAAAGGGAAAGTTCAGTTTAAGGTTTAAAACCCTAATGTTGACTAAAGGAAAGAGTTCAGATTAGGGTTTAAAACCCTAATGCTGACTAAAGGGAAAGTTCAGTTTAGGGTTTAAAACCCTAATGCTGACTGAATGGAAAAAGTTCAGTTTAGGGTTTAAAACCCTAATGCTGACTAAAGGAAAGAGTTCAGTTTAGGGTATAAAACCCTAATGCTGACTGAATGGAAAAAGTTCAGTTTAGGGTTTAAAACCTTAATGCTGACTAAAGGAAAGAGTTCAGTTTAGGGTTTAAAACCCTAATGCTGACTAAAGGGAAAGTTCAGTTTAAGGTTTAAAACCCTAATGCTGACTAAAGGAAAGAGTTCAGTTTAGGGTTTAAAACCCTAATGCTGACTAAAGGGAAAGTTCAGTTTAGGGTTTAAAACCCTAATACTGACTAGCTGGAAAGAGTTCAGTTTAGGGTTTAAAACCCTAATGCTGACTAAAGGAAAGAGTTCAGTTTAGGGTTTAAAACCCTAATACTGACTACAACAAAAGTTCAGTTTAGGGTTTAAAACCCTAATGCTGACTGAATGAAAAAGTTCAGTTTAGGGTTTAAAACCCTAATGCTGACTAAAGGAAAGAGTTCAGTTTAGGGTTTAAAACCCTAAAACTGACTAGCTGGAAAGAGTTTAGATTAGGGTTTAAAACCCTAACGCTAACTGAATGGAAAAAGTTCAGTTTAGGGTTTAAAACCCTAATGCTGACTACAACAAAAGTTCAGTTTAGGGTTTAAAACCCTAATGCTGACTGAAGGGAAAGTTCAGTTTAGGGTTTAAAACCCTAATGCTGACTAAAGGAAAGAGTTCAGTTTAGGGTTTAAAACCCTAATGCTGACTGAATGGAAAAGAGTTCAGTTTAGGGTTTAAATCCCTAATGCTGACTGGATGGAAAAGAGTTCAGTTTAGGGTTTAAAACCCTAATGCTGACTCTGACTACAGGAAAAAGTTCAGTTTAGGGTTTAAAACCCTAATGCTGACTAATGGAAAAAGTTCAGTTTAGGGTTTAAAAACCCTAATGCTGACTGAAGGGAAAAAGTTCAGTTTAGGGTTTAAAACCCTAATGCTGACTAAAGGAAAAGAGTTCTGTTTAGGGTTTAAAACCCTAATGCTGACTGAATGGAAAAGAGTTTAGTTTAGGGTTTAAAACCCTAATGCTGACTAAAGGAAAAGTTCAGTTTAGGGTTTAAAAACCCTAATGCTGACTAAAGGAAAAGTTCAGTTTAGGGTTTAAAACCCTAATGCTGACTGAATGGAAAAAGTTCAGTTTAGGGTTTAAAACCCTAATGCTGACCTAATGGAAAAGAGTTCAGTTTAGGGTTTAAAACCCTAATGCTGATTGAATGGAAAAAGTTCAGTTTAGGGTTTAAAACCCTAATGCTGACTAATGGAAAAAGTTCAGTTTAGGGTTTAAAAACCCTAATGCTGACTGGATGGAAAAGAGTTCAGTTTAGGGTTTAAAACCCTAATGCTGACTCTGACTACAGGAAAAAGTTCAGTTTAGGGTTTAAAACCCTAATGCTGACTGAATGGAAAAGAGTTCAGTTTAGGGTATAAAACCCTAATGCTGACTAAAGGAAAAGTTCAGTTTAGGGTTTAAAACCCTAATGCTGACTAAAGGAAAAGTTCAGTTTAGGGTTTAAAACCTTAATGCTGACTGAATGGAAAAAGTTCAGTTTAGGGTTTAAAACCCTAATGCTGACTGAATGGAAAAGAGTTCAGTTTAGGGTTTAAAACCCTAATGCTGACTGAATGGAAAAGAGTTCAGTTTAGGGTTTAAAACCCTAATGCTGACTGGATGGAAAAGAGTTCAGTTTAGGGTTTAAAACCCTAATGCTGACTCTGACTACAGGAAAAAGTTCAGTTTAGGGTTTAAAACCCTAATGCTGACTGAATGGAAAAGAGTCCAGTTTAGGGTTTAAAACCCTAATGCTGACTAAAGGAAAAAGTTCAGTTTAGGGTTTAAAACCCTAATGCTGACTAAAGGGAAAGTTCCGTTTAGGGTTT
>NW_027184393.1:0-55000 GCF_000393655.2 Nicotiana sylvestris
CCATTTAGTCAGCATTAGTGTTTTAAACCCTAAACTGAACTTTTCCCTTTAATCAGGATTAGGGTTTTAAACCCCAAACTGACCTCTTCCCTTAGTCAGCATTAGGGTTGTAAACCCTAAACTGAACTTTTCCCTTTAATCAGGATTAGTGTTTTAAACCCTAAACTGAACTATCCCCAGCTAGTCAGCATTAGGGTTTTAAACCCTAAACTGAACTTTTTCCTTTAGTCAGCATTAGGGTTTTAAACCATATACTGAACTTTTTCCTTTAGTCAGCATTAGGGTGTTAAACCCTAAACTGAACTTTTCCCCTTTAGTCAGCATTAGGGTTTTAAACCCTAAACTGAACATTTTCCCTCAGTCAGCATTAGGGTTTTAAACCCTAAACAGAACTTTTTCCTTTAGTCAGCATTAGGGTTTTAAATCCTAAACTGAACTTTTCCCTTTAGTCAGCATTAGGGTTTTAAACCCTAAACTGAACTTTTCCCTTTAGTCAGCATTAGGGTTTTAAACCCTAAACTGAACTTTTCCCTTTAGTCAGCATTAGGGTTTTAAACCCTAAACTGAACTTTTTCCATTTAGTCAGCATTAGGGTTTTAAACCCTAAACTGAACTTTTCCCTTTAATCAGGATTAGGGTTTTAAACCCTAAATTGAACTTTTTCTCTCAGTCAGCATTAGGGTTTTAAACCTTAAACTGAACTTTTTCCTTTAGTCAGCATTAGGGTTTTAAACCCTAAACTGAAATTTTCCCTTTAGTCAACATTAGGGTTTTAAACCCTAAACTGAACTTTTTCCATTTAGTCAGCATTAGGGTTTTAAACCCTAAACTGAACTTTTCCCTTTAATCAGGATTAGGGTTTTAAACCCTAAACTGAACTTTTTCCTTTAGCCAGCATTAGGGTTTTAAACCCGAAACTAAACTTTTCCCCTTTAGTCAGCATTAGGGTTTTAAACCCTAAACTGAACTTTTTCCCTTAGTTAGCATTAGGGTTTTAAACCCGAAACTAAACTTTTCCCCTTTAGTCAGCATTAGGGTTTTAAACCCTAAACTGAACTTTTTCCCTTAGTTAGCGTTTGGGTTTTAAACCCAAAACTAAACTTTTCCCCTTTAGTCAGCATTAAGGTTTTAAACCCTAAACTGAACTTTTCCCTTTAATCAGGATAAGGGTTTTAAACCCTAAACTCAACTTTTCCCTTTAGTCAGCATTAGGGTTTTAAACCCTAAACTGAACTTTTCCCTTTAATCAGGATTAGGGTTTTAAACCCTAAACTGAACTTTTCCCTTTAGTCAGCATTAGGGTTTTAAACCCTAAACTGAACTCTTTCCTTTAGTCAGCATTAGGGTTTTAAACCTTAAACTGAACTCTTCCCTTTAGTCAGCATTAGGGTTTTAAACCCTAAACTGAACTTTTCCCTTTAAACAGGATTTGGGTTTTAAACCATAAATTGAACTATTCCCTTTAGTCAGCATTAGGGTTTTAAACCCTAAACTGAACTTTTCCCTTTAGTCAGCATTAGGGTTTTAAACCCTAAACTGCACTTTTTCAATTTAGTCAGCATTAGGGTTTTTAACACTAAACTGAACTCTTCCCTTTAGTCAGCATTAGGGTTTTAAACCCTAAACTGAACTTTTTCCAGTTAGTCAGCATTAGTGTTTTAAACCCTATACTGAACTTTTCCCTTTAATCAGGATTAGGGTTTTAAACCCTAAACTGACCTCTTCCCTTTAGTCAGCATTAGGGTTTTAAACCCTAAACTGAACTTTTTCCTTTAGTCAACATTAGGGTGTTAAACCCTAAACTGAACTTTTCCCCTTTAGTCAGCATTAGGGTTTTAAACCCTAAACTGAACTTTTTCTCTCAGTCAGCATTAGGGTTTTAAACCCTAAACTGAACTTTTTCCTTTAGTCAGCATTAGGGTTTTAAATCCTAAACTGAAATTTTCCCTTTAGTCAGCATTAGGGTTTTAAACCCTAAACTGAACTTTTTCCATTTAGTCAGCATTAGGGTTTTAAACCCTAAACTGAACTTTTTCCCTTAGTTAGCATTAGGGTTTTAAACCCGAAACTAAACTTTTCCCCTTTAGTCAGCATTAGGGTTTTAAACCCTAAACTGAACTTTTTCCCTTAGTTAGCATTAGGGTTTTAAACCCGAAACTAAACTTTTCCCCTTTAGTCAGCATTAGGGTTTTAAACCCTAAACTAAACTTTTTCCCTTAGTTAGCGTTAGGGTTTTAAACCCAAAACTAAACTTTTCCCCTTTAGTCAGCATTAGGGTTTTAAACCCTAAACTGAAATTTTTCCTTTTATCAGGATTAGGGTTTTAAACCCTAAACTCAACTTTTCCCTTTAGTCAGCATTAGGGTTTTAAACCCTAAACTGAACTTTTCCCTTTAATCAGGATTAGGGTTTTAAACCCTAAACTGAACTTTTCCCTTTAGTCAGCATTAGGGTTTTAAACCCTAAACTGAACTTTTCCCTTTAGTCAGCATTAGGGTTTTAAACCCTAAACTGAACTTTTCCCTTTAGTCAGCATTAGGGTTTTAAACCCTAAACTGAACTTTTCCCTTTAGTCAGCATTAGGGTGATAAACCCTAAACTGAACTTTTCCCCTTTAGTCAGCATTAGGGTTTTAAACCCTAAACTGAACTCTTCCATTTAGTCAGCATTAGGGTTTTAAACCCTAAACTGAACTTTTTCCATTTAGTCAGCATTAGTGTTTTAAACCCTAAACTGAACTTTTCCCTTTAATCAGGATTAGGGTTTTAAACCCCAAACTGACCTCTTCCCTTAGTCAGCATTAGGGTTGTAAACCCTAAACTGAACTTTTCCCTTTAATCAGGATTAGTGTTTTAAACCCTAAACTGAACTATCCCCAGCTAGTCAGCATTAGGGTTTTAAACCCTAAACTGAACTTTTTCCTTTAGTCAGCATTAGGGTTTTAAACCATATACTGAACTTTTTCCTTTAGTCAGCATTAGGGTGTTAAACCCTAAACTGAACTTTTTCCAGTTAGTCAGCATTAGTGTTTTAAACCCTATACTGAACTTTTCCCTTTAATCAGGATTAGGGTTTTAAACCCTAAACTGACCTCTTCCCTTTAGTCAGCATTAGGGTTTTAAACCCTAAACTGAACTTTTCCCTTTAATCAGGATTAAGGTTTTAAACCCTAAACTGAACTATCCCCAGCTAGTCAGCATTAGGGTTTTCAACCCTAAACTGAACTTTTTCCTTTAGTCAGCATTAGGGTTTTAAACCCTAAACTGAACTTTTTCCTTTAGTCAGCATTAGGGTGTTAAACCCTAAACTGAACTTTTCCCCCTTAGTCAGCATTAGGGTTTTAAACCCTAAACTGAACTTTTTCTCTCAGTTAGCTTAGGGTTTTAAACCCTAAACTGAACTTTTTCCTTTAGTTCAGCATTAGGGTTTTAAACCCTAAACTGAAATTTTCCCTTTAGTCAGCATTAGGGTTTTAAACCCTAAACTGAACTTTTTCCATTTAGTCAGCATTAGGGTTTTAAACCCTAAACTGAACTTTTCCCTTTAATCAGGATCAGGGTTTTAAACCCTAAACTGAACTTTTTCCTTTAGCCAGCATTAGGGTTTTAAACCCGAAACTAAACTTTTCCCCTTTAGTCAGCATTAGGGTTTTAAACCCTAAACTGAACTTTTTCCCTTAGTTAGCATTAGGGTTTTAAACCAAAAACTAAACTTTTCCCCTTTAGTCAGCATTAGAGTTTTAAACCCTAAACTGAACTTTTCCCTTTAATCAGGATTAGGGTTTTAAACCCTAAACTCAACTTTTCCCTTTAGTCAGCATTAGGGTTTTAAACCCTAAACTGAACTTTTCCCTTTAATCAGGATTAGGGTTTTAAACCCTAAACTGAACTTTTTCCCTTTAGTCAGCATTAGGGTTTTAAACCCTAAACTGAACTTTTCCCTTTAGTCAAGCATTAGGGTTTTAAACCCTAAACTGAACTTTTCCCTTTAGTCAGCATTTGGGTTTTAAACCCTAAACTGAACTCTTTCCTTTAGTCAGCATTAGGGTTTTAAACCTTGAACTGAACTCTTTCCTTTAGTCAGCATTAGGGTTTTAAACCTTAAACTGAACTCTTCCCTTTAGTCAGCATTAGGGTTTTAAACCCTAAACTGAACTTTTCCCTTAAGTCAGCATTAGGGTTTTAATCCCTAAACTGAACTTTTTCCTTTAGTCAGCATTAGGGTTTTAAACCCTAAACTGAACTCTTTCCTTTAGTCAGCATAAAGGTTTTAAACCTTGAACTGAACTCTTTCCTTTAGTCAGCATTAGGGTTTTAAACCTTAAACTGAACTCTTCCCTTTAGTCAGCATTATAGTTTTAAACCCTAAACTGAACTTATCCTTTTAATCAGGATTAGGGTTTAAAACCATAAACTAAACTCTTCCCTTTAGTCAGCATTAGGGTTTTAAACCCTAAACTGAACTTTTCCCTTTAGTCAACATTAGGATTTTAAACCCTAAACTGAACTTTTTCCATTTAATCAGCATTATGGTTTTAAACCCTAAACTGAACTTTTCCCTTTAATCAGGATTAGGGTTTTAAACCCGAAACTGAACTTTTTCCTTTAGCCAGCATTAGGGTTTTAAACCCGAAACTAAACTTTTCCCCTTTAGTCAGCATTAGGGTTTTAAACCCGAAACTGAACTTTTTTCATTTAGTCAGCATTAGGGTTTTAAACCCTAAACTGAACTCTTCCATTTAGTCAGCATTAGGGTTTTAAACCCTAAACTGAACTTTTTCCATTTAGTCAGCATTAGTGTTTTAAACCCTAAACTGAACTTTTCCCTTTAATCAGGATTAGGGTTTTAAACCCCAAACTGACCTCTTCCCTTAGTCAGCATTAGGGTTGTAAACCCTAAACTGAACTTTTCCCTTTAATCAGGATTAGTGTTTTAAACCCTAAACTGAACTATCCCCAGCTAGTCAGCATTAGGGTTTTAAACCCTAAACTGAACTTTTTCCTTTAGTCAACATTAGGGTTTTAAACCATATACTGAACTTTTTCCTTTAGTCAGCATTAGGGTGTTAAACCCTAAACTGAACTTTTCCCCTTTAGTCAGCATTAGGGTTTTAAACCCTAAACTGAACTTTTCCCTTTAGTCAGCATTAGGGTTTTAAACCCTAAACTGAACTTCTTCCATTTAGTCAGCATTAGGGTTTTTAACACTAAACTGAACTCTTCCCTTTAGTCAGCATTAGGGGTTTAAACCCTAAACTGAACTTTTTCCAGTTAGTCAGCATTAGTGTTTTAAACCCTATACTGAACTTTTCCCTTTAATCAGGATTAGGGTTTTAAACCCTAAACTGACCTCTTCCCTTTAGTCAGCATTAGGGTTTTAAACCCTAAACTGAACTTTTCCCTTTAATCAGGATTAAGGTTTTAAACCCTAAACTGAACTATCCCCAGCTAGTCAGCATTAGGGTTTTCAACCCTAAACTGAACTTTTTCCTTTAGTCAGCATTAGGGTTTTAAACCCTAAACTGAACTTTTTCCTTTAGTCAGCATTAGGGTTTTAAACCCTAAACTGAACTTTTTCCATTTAGTCAGCATTAGGGTTTTAAACCCTAAACTGAACTTTTCCCTTTAATCAGGATTAGGGTTTTAAACCCTAAACTGAACTTTTTCCTTTAGCCAGCATTAGGGTTTTAAACCCGAAACTAAACTTTTCCCCTTTAGTCAGCATTAGGGTTTTAAACCCTAAACTGAACTTTTTCCCTTAGTTAGCATTAGGGTTTTAAACCCGAAACTAAACTTTTCCCCTTTAGTCAGCATTAGGGTTTTAAACCCTAAACTGAACTTTTTCCCTTAGTTAGCGTTTGGGTTTTAAACCCAAAACTAAACTTTTCCCCTTTAGTCAGCATTAGGGTTTTAAACCCTAAACTGAACTTTTCCCTTTAATCAGGATTAGGGTTTTAAACCCTAAACTCAACTTTTCCCTTTAGTCAGCATTAGGGTTTTAAACCCTAAACTGAACTTTTCCCTTTAATCAGGATTAGGGTTTTAAACCCTAAACTGAACTTTTCCCTTTAGTCAGCATTAGGGTTTTAAACCCTAAACTGAACTCTTTCCTTTAGTCAGCATTAGGGTTTTAAACCTTAAACTGAACTCTTCCCTTTAGTCAGCATTAGGGTTTTAAACCCTAAACTGAACTTTTCCCTTTAAACAGGATTTGGGTTTTAAACCATAAATTGAACTATTCCCTTTAGTCAGCATTAGGGTTTTAAACCCTAAACTGAACTTTTCCCTTTAGTCAGCATTAGGGTTTTAAACCCTAAACTGCTCTTTTTCAATTTAGTCAGCATTAGGGGTTTTAACACTAAACTGAACTCTTCCCTTTAGTCAGCATTAGGGTTTTAAACCCTAAACTGAACTTTTTCCAGTTAGTCAGCATTAGGGTTTTTAACACTAAACTGAACTCTTCCCTTTAGTCAGCATTAGGGTTTTAAACCCTAAACTGAACTTTTTCCATTTAGTCAGCATTAGGGTTTTAAACCCTAAACTGACCTCTTCCCTTTAGTCAGCATTAGGGTTTTAAACCCTAAACTGAACTTTTTCCTTTAGTCAACATTAGGGTGTTAAACCCTAAACTAAACTTTTCCCCTTTAGTCAGCATTAGGGTTTTAAACCCTAAACTGAACTTTTTCTCTCAGTCAGCATTAGGGTTTTAAACCCTAAACTGAACTTTTTCCATTTAGTCAGCATTAGGGTTTTAAACCCTAAACTGAACTTTTTCCCTTAGTTAGCATTAGGGTTTTAAACCCGAAACTAAACTTTTCCCCTTTAGTCAGCATTAGGGTTTTAAACCCTAAACTGAACTTTTTCCCTTAGTTAGCATTAGGGTTTTAAACCCGAAACTAAACTTTTCCCCTTTAGTCAGCATTAGGGTTTTAAACCCTAAACTGAACTTTTTCCCTTAGTTAGCATTAGGGTTTTAAACCCGAAACTAAACTTTTCCCCTTTAGTCAGCATTAGGGTTTTAAACCCTAAACTAAACTTTTTCCCTTAGTTAGCGTTAGGGTTTTAAACCCAAAACTAAACTTTTCCCCTTTAGTCAGCATTAGGGTTTTAAACCCTAAACTGAACTTTTCCCTTTTATCAGGATTAGGGTTT
This sequence comes from Nicotiana sylvestris, assembly GCF_000393655.2. Classification (NCBI taxonomy): domain Eukaryota; kingdom Viridiplantae; phylum Streptophyta; class Magnoliopsida; order Solanales; family Solanaceae; genus Nicotiana; species Nicotiana sylvestris. The sequence continues at coordinate 7,152 of NW_027184393.1, forward strand.
TAAACCCTAAACTCAACTTTTCCCTTTAGTCAGCATTAGGGTTTTAAACCCTAAACTGAACTTTTCCCTTTAATCAGGATTAGGGTTTTAAACCCTAAACTGAACTTTTCCCTTTAGTCAGCATTAGGGTTTTAAACCCTAAACTGAACTTTTCCCTTTAGTCAGCATTAGAGTTTTAAACCCTAAACTGAACTTTTCCCTTTAGTCAGCATTAGGGTTTTAAACCCTAAACTGAACTTTTTCCTTTAGTCAGCATTAGGGTGATAAACCCTAAACTGAACTTTTCCCCTTTAGTCAGCATTAGGGTTTTAAACCCTAAACTGAACTTTTTCTCTCAGTCAGCATTAGGGTTTTAAACCCTAAACTGAACTTTTTCCTTTAGTCAGCATTAGGGTTTTAGACCCTAAACTGAAATTTTCCCTTTAGTCAGCATTAGGGTTTTAAACCCTAAACTGAACTTTTTCCATTTAGTCAGCATTAGGGTTTTAAACCCTAAACTGAACTTTTCCCTTTAATCAGGATTAGGGTTTTAAACCCTAAACTGAACTTTTTCCTTTAGCCAGCATTAGGGTTTTAAACCCGAAACTAAACTTTTCCGCTTTAGTCAACATTAGGGTTTTAAACCCTAAACTGAACTTTTTCCCTTAGTTAGCATTAGGGTTTTAAACCCGAAACTAAACTTTTCCCCTTTAGTCAGCATTAGGGTTTTAAACCCTAAACTGAACTTTTTCCCTTAGTTAGCGTTAGGGTTTTAAACCCAAAACTAAACTTTTCCCCTTTAGTCAGCATTAGGGTTTTAAACCCTAAACTGAACTTTTCCCTTTAGTCAGCATTAGGGTTTTAAACCCTAAACTGAACTTTTCCCTTTAATCAGAATTAGGGTTTTAAACCCTAAACTGAACTTTTCCCTTTAGTCAGCATTAGGGTTTTAAACCTTAAATTGAACTCTTCCATTTAGTCAGCATTAGGGTTTTAAACCTTAAACTGAACTCTTCCCTTTAGTCAGCATTAGGTTTTTAAACCCTAAACTGAACTTTTCCCTTTAAACAGGATTTGGGTTTTAAACCATAAATTGAACTCTTCCCTTTAGTCAGCATTAGGGTTTTAAACCCTAAACTGAACTTTTCCCTTTAGTCAGCATTAGGGTTTTAAACCCTAAACTGAACTTCTTCCATTTAGTCAGCATTAGGGTTTTTAACACTAAACTGAACTCTTCCCTTTAGTCAGCATTAGGGGTTTAAACCCTAAACTGAACTTTTTCCAGTTAGTCAGCATTAGTGTTTTAAACCCTATACTGAACTTTTCCCTTTAATCAGGATTAGGGTTTTAAACCCTAAACTGACCTCTTCCCTTTAGTCAGCATTAGGGTTTTAAACCCTAAACTGAACTTTTCCCTTTAATCAGGATTAAGGTTTTAAACCCTAAACTGAACTATCCCCAGCTAGTCAGCATTAGGGTTTTCAACCCTAAACTGAACTTTTTCCCTTTAGTCAGCATTAGGGTTTTAAACCCTAAACTGAACTTTTTCCTTTAGTCAGCATTAGGGTTTTAAATCCTAAACTGAAATTTTCCCTTTAGTCAGCATTAGGGTTTTAAACCCTAAACTGAACTTTTTCCATTTAGTCAGCATTAGGGTTTTAAACCCTAAACTGAACTTTTTCCCTTAGTTAGCATTAGGGTTTTAAACCCGAAACTAAACTTTTCCCCTTTAGTCAGCATTAGGGTTTTAAACCCTAAACTGAACTTTTTCCCTTAGTTAGCATTAGGGTTTTAAACCCGAAACTAAACTTTTCCCCTTTAGTCAGCATTAGGGTTTTAAACCCTAAACTAAACTTTTTCCCTTAGTTAGCGTTAGGGTTTTAAACCCAAAACTAAACTTTTCCCCTTTAGTCAGCATTAGGGTTTTAAACCCTAAACTGAAATTTTTCCTTTTATCAGGATTAGGGTTTTAAACCCTAAACTCAACTTTTCCCTTTAGTCAGCATTAGGGTTTTAAACCCTAAACTGAACTTTTCCCTTTAATCAGGATTAGGGTTTTAAACCCTAAACTGAACTTTTCCCTTTAGTCAGCATTAGGGTTTTAAACCCTAAACTGAACTTTTCCCTTTAGTCAGCATTAGGGTTTTAAACCCTAAACTGAACTTTTCCCTTTAGTCAGCATTAGGGTTTTAAACCCTAAACTGAACTTTTCCCTTTAGTCAGCATTAGGGTGATAAACCCTAAACTGAACTTTTCCCCTTTAGTCAGCATTAGGGTTTTAAACCCTAAACTGAACTCTTCCATTTAGTCAGCATTAGGGTTTTAAACCCTAAACTGAACTTTTTCCATTTAGTCAGCATTAGTGTTTTAAACCCTAAACTGAACTTTTCCCTTTAATCAGGATTAGGGTTTTAAACCCCAAACTGACCTCTTCCCTTAGTCAGCATTAGGGTTGTAAACCCTAAACTGAACTTTTCCCTTTAATCAGGATTAGTGTTTTAAACCCTAAACTGAACTATCCCCAGCTAGTCAGCATTAGGGTTTTAAACCCTAAACTGAACTTTTTCCTTTAGTCAGCATTAGGGTTTTAAACCATATACTGAACTTTTTCCTTTAGTCAGCATTAGGGTGTTAAACCCTAAACTGAACTTTTTCCAGTTAGTCAGCATTAGTGTTTTAAACCCTATACTGAACTTTTCCCTTTAATCAGGATTAGGGTTTTAAACCCTAAACTGACCTCTTCCCTTTAGTCAGCATTAGGGTTTTAAACCCTAAACTGAACTTTTCCCTTTAATCAGGATTAAGGTTTTAAACCCTAAACTGAACTATCCCCAGCTAGTCAGCATTAGGGTTTTCAACCCTAAACTGAACTTTTTCCTTTAGTCAGCATTAGGGTTTTAAACCCTAAACTGAACTTTTTCCTTTAGTCAGCATTAGGGTGTTAAACCCTAAACTGAACTTTTCCCCCTTAGTCAGCATTAGGGTTTTAAACCCTAAACTGAACTTTTTCTCTCAGTTAGCTTAGGGTTTTAAACCCTAAACTGAACTTTTTCCTTTAGTTCAGCATTAGGGTTTTAAACCCTAAACTGAAATTTTCCCTTTAGTCAGCATTAGGGTTTTAAACCCTAAACTGAACTTTTTCCATTTAGTCAGCATTAGGGTTTTAAACCCTAAACTGAACTTTTCCCTTTAATCAGGATCAGGGTTTTAAACCCTAAACTGAACTTTTTCCTTTAGCCAGCATTAGGGTTTTAAACCCGAAACTAAACTTTTCCCCTTTAGTCAGCATTAGGGTTTTAAACCCTAAACTGAACTTTTTCCCTTAGTTAGCATTAGGGTTTTAAACCAAAAACTAAACTTTTCCCCTTTAGTCAGCATTAGAGTTTTAAACCCTAAACTGAACTTTTCCCTTTAATCAGGATTAGGGTTTTAAACCCTAAACTCAACTTTTCCCTTTAGTCAGCATTAGGGTTTTAAACCCTAAACTGAACTTTTCCCTTTAATCAGGATTAGGGTTTTAAACCCTAAACTGAACTTTTTCCCTTTAGTCAGCATTAGGGTTTTAAACCCTAAACTGAACTTTTCCCTTTAGTCAGCATTAGGGTTTTAAACCCTAAACTGAACTTTTCCCTTTAGTCAGCATTTGGGTTTTAAACCCTAAACTGAACTCTTTCCTTTAGTCAGCATTAGGGTTTTAAACCTTGAACTGAACTCTTTCCTTTAGTCAGCATTAGGGTTTTAAACCTTAAACTGAACTCTTCCCTTTAGTCAGCATTAGGGTTTTAAACCCTAAACTGAACTTTTCCCTTAAGTCAGCATTAGGGTTTTAATCCCTAAACTGAACTTTTTCCTTTAGTCAGCATTAGGGTTTTAAACCCTAAACTGAACTCTTTCCTTTAGTCAGCATAAAGGTTTTAAACCTTGAACTGAACTCTTTCCTTTAGTCAGCATTAGGGTTTTAAACCTTAAACTGAACTCTTCCCTTTAGTCAGCATTATAGTTTTAAACCCTAAACTGAACTTATCCTTTTAATCAGGATTAGGGTTTAAAACCATAAACTAAACTCTTCCCTTTAGTCAGCATTAGGGTTTTAAACCCTAAACTGAACTTTTCCCTTTAGTCAACATTAGGATTTTAAACCCTAAACTGAACTTTTTCCATTTAATCAGCATTATGGTTTTAAACCCTAAACTGAACTTTTCCCTTTAATCAGGATTAGGGTTTTAAACCCGAAACTGAACTTTTTCCTTTAGCCAGCATTAGGGTTTTAAACCCGAAACTAAACTTTTCCCCTTTAGTCAGCATTAGGGTTTTAAACCCGAAACTGAACTTTTTCATTTAGTCAGCATTAGGGTTTTAAACCCTAAACTGAACTCTTCCATTTAGTCAGCATTAGGGTTTTAAACCCTAAACTGAACTTTTTCCATTTAGTCAGCATTAGTGTTTTAAACCCTAAACTGAACTTTTCCCTTTAATCAGGATTAGGGTTTTAAACCCCAAACTGACCTCTTCCCTTAGTCAGCATTAGGGTTGTAAACCCTAAACTGAACTTTTCCCTTTAATCAGGATTAGTGTTTTAAACCCTAAACTGAACTATCCCCAGCTAGTCAGCATTAGGGTTTTAAACCCTAAACTGAACTTTTTCCTTTAGTCAACATTAGGGTTTTAAACCATATACTGAACTTTTTCCTTTAGTCAGCATTAGGGTGTTAAACCCTAAACTGAACTTTTCCCCTTTAGTCAGCATTAGGGTTTTAAACCCTAAACTGAACTTTTCCCTTTAGTCAGCATTAGGGTTTTAAACCCTAAACTGAACTTCTTCCATTTAGTCAGCATTAGGGTTTTTAACACTAAACTGAACTCTTCCCTTTAGTCAGCATTAGGGGTTTAAACCCTAAACTGAACTTTTTCCAGTTAGTCAGCATTAGTGTTTTAAACCCTATACTGAACTTTTCCCTTTAATCAGGATTAGGGTTTTAAACCCTAAACTGACCTCTTCCCTTTAGTCAGCATTAGGGTTTTAAACCCTAAACTGAACTTTTCCCTTTAATCAGGATTAAGGTTTTAAACCCTAAACTGAACTATCCCCAGCTAGTCAGCATTAGGGTTTTCAACCCTAAACTGAACTTTTTCCTTTAGTCAGCATTAGGGTTTTAAACCCTAAACTGAACTTTTTCCTTTAGTCAGCATTAGGGTTTTAAACCCTAAACTGAACTTTTTCCATTTAGTCAGCATTAGGGTTTTAAACCCTAAACTGAACTTTTCCCTTTAATCAGGATTAGGGTTTTAAACCCTAAACTGAACTTTTTCCTTTAGCCAGCATTAGGGTTTTAAACCCGAAACTAAACTTTTCCCCTTTAGTCAGCATTAGGGTTTTAAACCCTAAACTGAACTTTTTCCCTTAGTTAGCATTAGGGTTTTAAACCCGAAACTAAACTTTTCCCCTTTAGTCAGCATTAGGGTTTTAAACCCTAAACTGAACTTTTTCCCTTAGTTAGCGTTTGGGTTTTAAACCCAAAACTAAACTTTTCCCCTTTAGTCAGCATTAGGGTTTTAAACCCTAAACTGAACTTTTCCCTTTAATCAGGATTAGGGTTTTAAACCCTAAACTCAACTTTTCCCTTTAGTCAGCATTAGGGTTTTAAACCCTAAACTGAACTTTTCCCTTTAATCAGGATTAGGGTTTTAAACCCTAAACTGAACTTTTCCCTTTAGTCAGCATTAGGGTTTTAAACCCTAAACTGAACTCTTTCCCTTTAGTCAGCATTAGGGTTTTAAACCTTAAACTGAACTCTTCCCTTTAGTCAGCATTAGGGTTTTAAACCCTAAACTGAACTTTTCCCTTTAAACAGGATTTGGGTTTTAAACCATAAATTGAACTATTCCCTTTAGTCAGCATTAGGGTTTTAAACCCTAAACTGAACTTTTCCCTTTAGTCAGCATTAGGGTTTTAAACCCTAAACTGCTCTTTTTCAATTTAGTCAGCATTAGGGGTTTTAACACTAAACTGAACTCTTCCCTTTAGTCAGCATTAGGGTTTTAAACCCTAAACTGAACTTTTTCCAGTTAGTCAGCATTAGGGTTTTTAACACTAAACTGAACTCTTCCCTTTAGTCAGCATTAGGGTTTTAAACCCTAAACTGAACTTTTTCCATTTAGTCAGCATTAGGGTTTTAAACCCTAAACTGACCTCTTCCCTTTAGTCAGCATTAGGGTTTTAAACCCTAAACTGAACTTTTTCCTTTAGTCAACATTAGGGTGTTAAACCCTAAACTAAACTTTTCCCCTTTAGTCAGCATTAGGGTTTTAAACCCTAAACTGAACTTTTCTCTCTGTCAGCATTAGGGTTTTAAACCCTAAACTGAACTTTTTCCATTTAGTCAGCATTAGGGTTTTAAACCCTAAACTGAACTTTTTCCCTTAGTTAGCATTAGGGTTTTAAACCCGAAACTAAACTTTTCCCCTTTAGTCAGCATTAGGGTTTTAAACCCTAAACTGAACTTTTTCCCTTAGTTAGCATTAGGGTTTTAAACCCGAAACTAAACTTTTCCCCTTTAGTCAGCATTAGGGTTTTAAACCCTAAACTGAACTTTTTCCCTTAGTTAGCATTAGGGTTTTAAACCCGAAACTAAACTTTTCCCCTTTAGTCAGCATTAGGGTTTTAAACCCTAAACTAAACTTTTTCCCTTAGTTAGCGTTAGGGTTTTAAACCCAAAACTAAACTTTTCCCCTTTAGTCAGCATTAGGGTTTTAAACCCTAAACTGAACTTTTCCCTTTTATCAGGATTAGGGTTTTAAACCCTAAACTCAACTTTTCCCTTTAGTCAGCATTAGGGTTTTAAACCCTAAACTGAACTTTTCCCTTTAATCAGGATTAGGGTTTTAAACCCTAAACTGAACTTTTCCCTTTAGTCAGCATTAGGGTTTTAAACCCTAAACTGAACTTTTCCCTTTAGTCAGCATTAGGGTTTTAAACCCTAAACTGAACTTTTTCCTTTAGTCAGCATTAGGGTTTTAAACCCTAAACTGAACTTTTTCCTTTAGTCAGCATTAGGGTGATAAACCCTAAACTGAACTTTTCCCCTTTAGTCAGCATTAGGGTTTTAAACCCTAAACTGAACTTTTTCTCTCAGTCAGCATTAGGGTTTTAAACCCTAAACTGAACTTTTTCCTTTAGTCAGCATTAGGGTTTTAGACCCTAAACTGAAATTTTCCCTTTAGTCAGCATTAGGGTTTTAAACCCTAAACTGAACTTTTTCCATTTAGTCAGCATTAGGGTTTTAAACCCTAAACTGAACTTTTCCCTTTAATCAGGATTAGGGTTTTAAACCCTAAACTGAACTTTTTCCTTTAGCCAGCATTAGGGTTTTAAACCCGAAACTAAACTTTTCCGCTTTAGTCAACATTAGGGTTTTAAACCCTAAACTGAACTTTTTCCCTTAGTTAGCATTAGGGTTTTAAACCCGAAACTAAACTTTTCCCCTTTAGTCAGCATTAGGGTTTTAAACCCTAAACTGAACTTTTTCCCTTAGTTAGCGTTAGGGTTTTAAACCCAAAACTAAACTTTTCCCCTTTAGTCAGCATTAGGGTTTTAAACCCTAAACTGAACTTTTCCCTTTAGTCAGCATTAGGGTTTTAAACCCTAAACTGAACTTTTCCCTTTAATCAGAATTAGGGTTTTAAACCCTAAACTGAACTTTTCCCTTTAGTCAGCATTAGGGTTTTAAACCTTAAATTGAACTCTTCCATTTAGTCAGCATTAGGGTTTTAAACCTTAAACTGAACTCTTCCCTTTAGTCAGCATTAGGTTTTTAAACCCTAAACTGAACTTTTCCCTTTAAACAGGATTTGGGTTTTAAACCATAAATTGAACTCTTCCCTTTAGTCAGCATTAGGGTTTTAAACCCTAAACTGAACTTTTCCCTTTAGTCAGCATTAGGGTTTTAAACCCTAAACTGAACTTCTTCCATTTAGTCAGCATTAGGGTTTTTAACACTAAACTGAACTCTTCCCTTTAGTCAGCATTAGGGGTTTAAACCCTAAACTGAACTTTTTCCAGTTAGTCAGCATTAGTGTTTTAAACCCTATACTGAACTTTTCCCTTTAATCAGGATTAGGGTTTTAAACCCTAAACTGACCTCTTCCCTTTAGTCAGCATTAGGGTTTTAAACCCTAAACTGAACTTTTCCCTTTAATCAGGATTAAGGTTTTAAACCCTAAACTGAACTATCCCCAGCTAGTCAGCATTAGGGTTTTCAACCCTAAACTGAACTTTTTCCTTTAGTCAGCATTAGGGTTTTAAACCCTAAACTGAACTTTTTCCTTTAGTCAGCATTAGGGTGTTAAACCCTAAACTGAACTTTTCCCCTTAGTCAGCATTAGGGTTTTAAACCCTAAACTGAACTTTTTCCATTTAGTCAGCATTAGTGTTTTAAACCCTAAACTGATCTTTTCCCTTTAATCAGGATCAGGGTTTTAAACCCTAAACTGAACTTTTCCCTTTAGTCAGCATTAGGGTTTTCAACCCTAAACTGAACTTTTTCCCTCAGTCAGCATTAGGGTTTTAAACCCTAAACTGAACTTTTCCCTTTAATCAGGATTAGGGTTTTAAACCCTAAACTTAACTCTTCTCTTTAGTCAGCATTAGGGTTTTAAACCCTAAACTGAACTTTTCCCTTTAATCAGGATTAGGGTTTTAAACCCTAAACTGAACTTTTTCCTTTAGTCAGCATTAGGGTTTTAAACCCTAAACTGAACTTTTCCCCTTTAGTCAGCATTAGAGTTTTAAACCCTAAACTGAACTTTTTCCTTTAGTCAGCATTAGGGTTTTAAACCCTAAACTGAACTTTTCCGTTTAGTCAGCATTAGGGTTTTAAACCCTAAACTGAACTTTTTCCTTTAGTCAGCATTAGGGTTTTAAACCCTAAACTGAACTTTTTCCATTTAGTTAGCATTAGGGTTTTAAACCCTAAACTGAACTTTTCCCTTTAGTCAGCATTAGGGTTTTAGACCCTAAACTGAACTTCTTCCATTTAGTCAGCATTAGGATTTTAAACCCTAAACTGAACTTTTCCCTTTAATCAGGATTAGGGTTTTAAACCCTAAACTGAACTTTTCCCTTTAATCAGGATTAGGGTTTTAAACCCTAAATTGAACTTTTCCCTTTAGTCAGTATTAGGGTTTTAAACCCTAAACTGAACTTTTCCCTTTAGTCAGCATTAGGGTTTTCAACCCTAAACTGAACTCTTTCCTTTATTAAACATTAGGGTTTTAAACCTTGAACTGAACTCTTTCCTTTAGTCAGCATTAGGGTTTTAAACCTTAAACTGAAATCTTCCCTTTAGTCAGCATTAGGGTTTTAAACCCTAAACTGAACTTTTCCCTTTAGTCAGCATTAGGGTTTTAAACCCTAAACTGAACTTTTCCCTTTAGTCAGCATTAGAGTTTTAAACCCTAAACTGAACTTTTCCCTTTAGTCAGCATTAGGGTTTTAAACCCTAAACTGAACTTTTCCCTTTAGTCAGCATTAGGGTTTTAAACCCTAAACTGAACTTTTCCCTTTAATCAGGATTAGTGTTTTAAACCCTAAACTGAACTATCCCCAGCTAGTCAGCATTAGGGTTTTAAACCCTAAACTGAACTTTTCCCTTTAGTCAGCATTAGGGTTTTAAACCCTAAACTGAACTTCTTCCATTTAGTCAGCATTAGGGTTTTTAACACTAAACTGAACTCTTCCCTTTAGTCAGCATTAGGGGTTTAAACCCTAAACTGAACTTTTTCCAGTTAGTCAGCATTAGTGTTTTAAACCCTATACTGAACTTTTCCCTTTAATCAGGATTAGGGTTTTAAACCCTAAACTGACCCTCTTCCCTTTAGTCAGCATTAGGGTTTTAAACCCTAAACTGAACTTTTCCCTTTAATCAGGATTAAGGTTTTAAACCCTAAACTGAACTATCCCCAGCTAGTCAGCATTAGGGTTTTCAACCCTAAACTGAACTTTTTCCTTTAGTCAGCATTAGGGTTTTAAACCCTAAACTGAACTTTTTCCTTTAGTCAGCATTAGGGTGTTAAACCCTAAACTGAACTTTTCCCCCTTAGTCAGCATTAGGGTTTTAAACCCTAAACTGAACTTTTTCCTTTAGTCAGCATTAGGGTTTTAAACCCTAAACTGAACTTTTTCCTTTAGTCAGCATTAGGGTTTTAAACCCTAAACTGAAATTTTCCCTTTAGTCAGCATTAGGGTTTTAAACCCTAAACTGAACTTTTTCCATTTAGTCAGCATTAGGGTTTTAAACCCTAAACTGAACTTTTCCCTTTAATCAGGATCAGGGTTTTAAACCCTAAACTGAACTTTTTCCTTTAGCCAGCATTAGGGTTTTAAACCCGAAACTAAACTTTTCCCCTTTAGTCAGCATTAGGGTTTTAAACCCTAAACTGAACTTTTCCCTTTAATCAGGATTAGGGTTTTAAACCCTAAACTCAACTTTTCCCTTTAGTCAGCATTAGGGTTTTAAACCCTAAACTGAACTTTTCCCTTTAATCAGGATTAGGGTTTTAAACCCTAAACTGAACTTTTTCCTTTAGTCAGCATTAGGGTTTTAAACCCTAAACTGAACTTTTTCCCTTTAGTCAGCATTAGGGTTTTAAACCCTAAACTGAACTTTTTCCCTCAGTCAGCATTAGGGTTTTAAACCCTAAACTGAAATTTTTCCTTCAGTCAGCATTAGGGTTTTAAACCCTAAACTGAAATTTTTCCTTCAGTCAGTATTAGGGTTTTAAACCCTAAACTGAACTTTTCCCTTTAGTCAGCATTAGGGTTTTAAACCCTAAACTGAACTTTTTCCTTTAGTCAGCATTAGGGTTTTAAACCCTAAACTGAACTTTTTCCATTTAGTCAGCATTAGGGTTTTAAACCCTAAACTGAACTTTTCCTTTTAGTCAGCATTAGGGTTTTAAACCCTAAACTGAACTCTTCCATTTAGTCAGCATTAGGGTTTTTAACACTAAACTGAACTCTTCCCTTTAGTCAGCATTAGGGTTTTAAACCCTAAACTGAACTTTTACCAGTTAGTCAGCATTAGTGTTTTAAACCCTATACTGAACTTTTCCCTTTAATCATTATTAGGGTTTTAAACCCTAAACTGACCTCTTCCCTTTAGTCAGCATTAGGGTTTTAAACCCTAAACTGAACTTTTCCCTTTAATCAGGATTAGGGTTTTAAACCCTAAACTGAACTTTTCTCTTTAATCAGGATTAGGGTTTTAAACCCTAAATTGAACTTTTCCCTTTAGTCAGTATTAGGGTTTTAAACCCTAAACTGAACTTTTCCCTTTAGTCAGCATTAGGGTTTTCAACCCTAAACTAAACTCTTTCCTTTATTAAACATTAGGGTTTTAAACCTTGAACTGAACTCTTTCCTTTAGTCAGCATTAGGGTTTTAAACCTTAAACTGAAATCTTCCCTTTAGTCAGCATTAGGGTTTTAAACCCTAAACTGAACTTTTCCCTTTAGTCAGCATTAGGGTTTTAAACCCTAAACTGAACTTTTCCCTTTAGTCAGCATTATGGTTTTAAACCCTAAACTGAACTATTTCCTTTAGTCAGCATTATGGTTTTAAACCTTAAACTGAACTCTTCCCTATAGTCAGCATTAGGGTTTTAAACCCTAAACTGAACTTTTCCCTTTAAACAGGATTTGGGTTTTAAACCATAAACTAAACTCTCTCCTTTAGTCAGCATTAGGGTTTTAAACCCTAAACTGAACTTTTTCCATTTAGTCAGCATTAGGGTTTTAAACCCTAAACTGAACTCTTCCTTTTAGTCAGCATTAGGGTTTTAAACCCTAAACTGAACTTCTTCCATTTAGTCAGCATTAGGATTTTAAACCCTAAACTGAACTTTTCCCTTTAATCAGGATTAGGGTTTTAAACCATAAACTGAACTCTTCCCTTTAGTCAGCATTAGGGTTTTAAACCCTACACTGAACTTTTCCCTTTAATCAGGATTAGGGTTTTAAACCCTAAACTGAACTTTTCCCTTTAGTCAGCATTAGGGTTTTAAACCCTAAACTGAACTTTTCCCCCTTAGTCAGCATTAGGGTTTTAAACCCTAAACTGAACTTTTCCCTTTAGTCAGCATTAGGGTTTTAAACCCTAAACTGAACTCTTTCCTTTAGTCAGCATTAAGGTTTTAAACCTTAAACTGAACTCTTCCCTTTAGTCAGCATTAGGGTTTTAAACCCTAAACTGAACTTTTCCCTTTAAACAGGATTTGGGTTTTAAACCATAAATTAAACTCTTCCCTTTAGTCAGCATTGGGTTTTAAACCCTAAACTGAACTTTTCCCTTTAGTCAGCATTAGGGTTTTAAACCCTAAACTGAACTTTTTCCATTTAGTCAGCATTAGGGTGATAAACCCTAAACTGAACTTTTCCCCTTTAGTCAGCATTAGGGTTTTAAACCCTAAACTGAACTTTTTCTCTCAGTCAACATTAGGGTTTTAAACCCTAAACTGAACTTTTTCCTTTAATCAGCATTAGGGTTTTAAACTCTAAACTGAAATTTTCCCTTTATTCAGCATTAGGGTTTTAAACCCTAAACTGAACTTTTTCTATTTAGTCAGCATTACGGTTTTAAAACCTAAACTGAACTTTTCCCTTTAATCAGGATTAGGGTTTTAAACCATAAACTGAACTCTTCCCTTTAGTCAGCATTAGGGTTTTAAACCCTACACTGAACTTTTCCCTTTAATCAGGATTAGGGTTTTAAACCCTAAACTGAACTTTTCCCTTTAGTCAGCATTAGGGTTTTAAACCCTAAACTGAACTTTCCCTTTAGTCAGCATTAGGGTTTTAAACCCTAAACTGAACTCTTTCCTTTATTCAACATTAGGGTTTTAAACCTTGAACTGAACTCTTTCCTTTAGTCAGCATTAGGGTTTTAAACCTTAAACTGAAATCTTCCCTTTAGTTAGCATTAGGGTTTTAAACCCTAAACTGAACTTTTCCCTTTAGTCAGCATTAGGGTTTTAAACCCTAAACTGAACTTTTCCCTTTAGTCAGCATTAGGGTTTTAAACCCTAAACTGAACTCTTTCCTTTAGTCAGCATTAAGGTTTTAAACCTTAAACTGAACTCTTCCCTTTAGTCAGCATTAGGGTTTTAAACCCTAAACTGAACTTTTCCCTTTAAACAGGATTTGGGTTTTAAACCATAAATTAAACTCTTCCCTTTAGTCAGCATTGGGTTTTAAACCCTAAACTGAACTTTTCCCTTTAGTCAGCATTAGGGTTTTAAACCCTAAACTGAACTTTTTCCATTTAGTCAGCATTAGGGTTTTTAACACTAAACTGAACTCTTCCCTTTAGTCAGCATTAGGGTTTTAAACCCTAAACTGAACTTTTTCCAGTTAGTCAGCATTAGTGTTTTAAACCCTATACTGAACTTTTCCCTTTAATCATTATTAGGGTTTTAAACCCTAAACTGACCTCTTCTCTTTAGTCAGCATTAGGGTTTTAAACCCTAAACTGAACTTTTCCCTTTAATCAGGATTAAGGTTTTAAACCCTAAACTGAACTATCCCCAGCTAGTCAGCATTAGGGTTTTCAACCCTAAACTGAACTTTTTCCTTTAGTCAGCATTAGGGTTTTAAACCCTAAACTGAACTTTTTCCTTTAGTCAGCATTAGGGTGATAAACCCTAAACTGAACTTTTCCCCTTTAGTCAGCATTAGGGTTTTAAACCCTAAACTGAACTTTTTCTCTCAGTCAGCATTAGGGTTTTAAACCCTAAACTGAACTTTTTCCTTTAGTCAGCATTAGGGTTTTAAACCCTAAACTGAACTTTTTCCATTTAGTCAGCATTAGGGTTTTAAACCCTAAACTGAACTTTTTCCATTTAGTCAGCATTAGGGTTTTAAACCCTAAACTGAACTTTTCCCTTTAATCAGGATTAGGGTTTTAAACCCTAAACTGAACTTTTTCCTTTAGCCAGCATTAGGGTTTTAAACCCGAAACTAAACTTTTCCGCTTTAGTCAACATTAGGGTTTTAAACCCTAAACTGAACTTTTTCCCTTAGTTAGCATTAGGGTTTTAAACCCGAAACTAAACTTTTCCCCTTTAGTCAGCATTAGGGTTTTAAACCCTAAACTGAACTTTTTCCCTTAGTTAGCGTTAGGGTTTTAAACCCAAAACTAAACTTTTCCCCTTTAGTCAGCATTAGGGTTTTAAACCCTAAACTGAACTTTTCCCTTTAGTCAGCATTAGGGTTTTAAACCCTAAACTGAACTTTTCCCTTTAGTCAGCATTAGGGTTTTAAACCCTAAACTGAACTTTTCCCTTTAATCAGGATTAGGGTTTTAAACCCTAAACTGAACTTTTCCCTTTAGTTAGCATTAGGGTTTTAAACCCTAAACTGAACTTTTCCCTTTAGTCAGCATTAGGGTTTTAAACCCTAAACTGAACTCTTCCCTTTAGTCAGCATTAGGGTTTTAAACCTTAAACTGAACTCTTCCCATTAGTAAGCATTAGGGTTTTAAACCCTAAACTGAACTTTTCCCTTTAAACAGGATTTGGGTTTTAAACCATAAATTGAACTCTTCCCTTTAGTCAGCATTAGGGTTTTAAACCCTAAACTGAACTTTTCCCTTTAGTCAGCATTAGGGTTTTAAACCCTAAACTGAACTTCTTCCATTTAGTCAGCATTAGGGTTTTTAACACTAAACTGAACTCTTCCCTTTAGTCAGCATTAGGGGTTTAAACCCTAAACTGAACTTTTTCCAGTTAGTCAGCATTAGTGTTTTAAACCCTATACTGAACTTTTCCCTTTAATCAGGATTAGGGTTTTAAACCCTAAACTGACCTCTTCCCTTTAGTCAGCATTAGGGTTTTAAACCCTAAACTGAACTTTTCCCTTTAATCAGGATTAGGGTTTTAAACCCTAAACTGAACTTTTCCCTTTAGTCAGCATTAGGGTATTAAACCCTAAATTGAACTTTTCCCCTTTAGTCAGCATTAGGGTTTTAAACCGTAAACTGAACTTTTTCTCTCAGTCAGCATTAAGGTTTTAAACCCTAAACTGAACTTTTTCCTTTAGTCAGCATTAGGGTTTTAAACCCCAAACTGAAATTTTCCCTTTAGTCAGCATTAGGGTTTTAAACCCTAAACTGAACTTTTTCCATTTAGACAGCATTAACCCTAAACTGAACTTTTCCCTTTAATCAGGATCAGGGTTTTAAACCCTAAACTAAACTTTTTCCTTTAGCCAGCATTAGGGTTTTAAACCCGAAACTAAACTTTTCCCCTTTAGTCAGCATTAGGGTTTTAAACCCTAAACTAAACTTTTTCCCTTAGTTAGCATTAGGGTTTTAAACCCGAAACTAAACTTTTCCCCTTTAGTCAGCATTAGGGTTTTAAACCCTAAACTAAACTTTTTCCCTTAGTTAGCGTTAGGGTTTTAAACCAAAAACTAAACTTTTCCCCTTTAGTCAGCATTAGGGTTTTAAACCCTAAACTGAACTTTTCCCTTTAATCAGGATTAGGGTTTTGAACCCTAAACTCAACTTTTCCCTTTAGTCAGCATTAGGGTTTTAAACCCTAAACTGAACTTTTTCCCTTTAGTCAGCATTAGGGTTTTAAACCCTAAACTGAACTTTTCCCTTTAGTCAGCATTAGGGTTTTAAACCCTAAACTGAACTTTTCCCTTTAGTCAGCATTTGGGTTTTAAACCCTAAACTGAACTCTTTCCTTTAGTCAGCATTAGGGTTTTAAACCTTGAACTGAACTCTTTCCTTTAGTCAGCATTAGGGTTTTAAACCTTAAACTGAACTCTTCCCTTTAGTCAGCATTAGGGTTTTAAACCCTAAACTGAACTTTTCCCTTTAGTCAGCATTAGGGTTTTAATCCCTAAACTGAACTTTTTCCTTTAGTCAGCATTAGGGTTTTAAACCCTAAACTAAACTTTTCCCTTAGTCAGCATTAAGGTTTTAAACCCTAAACTGAACTTATCCCTTTAATCAGGTTTAGGGTTTAAAACCATAAACTGAACTCTTCCCTTTAGTCAGCATTAGGGTTTTAAACCCTAAACTGAACTTTTTCCCTTTAGTCAGCATTAGGGTTTTAAACCCTAAACTGAACTTTTCCCTTTAGTCAGCATTAGGGTTTTAAACCCTAAACTGAACTTTTCCCTTTAGTCAGCATTTGGGTTTTAAACCCTAAACTGAACTCTTTCCTTTAGTCAGCATTAAGGGTTTTAAACCCTAAACTGAACTCTTTCCTTTAGTCAGCATTAAGGTTTTAAACCCTAAACTGAACTTATCCCTTTAATCAGGTTTAGGGTTTAAAACCATAAACTGAACTCTTCCCTTTAGTCAGCATTAGGGTTTTAAACCCTAAACTGAACTTTTCCCTTTAGTCAGCATTAGGGTTTTAATCCCTAAACTGAACTTTTTCCTTTAGTCAGCATTAGGGTTTTAAACCCTAAACTGAACTCTTTCCTTTAGTCAGCATTAAGGTTTTAAACCCTAAACTGAACTTATCCCTTTAATCAGGTTTAGGGTTTAAAACCATAAACTGAACTTTTCCCTTTAGTCAGCATTAGGGTTTTAAACCCTAAACTGAACTTTTTCCCTTTAGTCAGCATTAGGGTTTTAAACCCTAAACTGAACTTTTCCCTTTAGTCAGCATTAGGGTTTTAAACCCTAAACTGAACTTTTCCCTTTAGTCAGCATTTGGGTTTTAAACCCTAAACTGAACTCTTTCCTTTAGTCAGCATTAGGGTTTTAAACCTTGAACTGAACTCTTTCCTTTAGTCAGCATTGGGGTTTTAAACCTTAAACTGAACTCTTCCCTTTAGTCAGCATTAGGGTTTTAAACCCTAAACTGAACTTTTCCCTTTAGTCAGCATTAGGGTTTTAATCCCTAAACTGAACTCTTTCCTTTAGTCAGCATTAGGGTTTTAAACCTTAAACTGAACTCTTCCCTTTAGTCAGCATTATGGTTTTAAACCCTAAACTGAACTTATCCCTTTATTCAGGTTTAGGGTTTAAAACCATAAACTGAACTCTTCCCTTTAGTCAGCATTAGGGTTTTAAACCCTAAACTGAATTTTCCCTTTAGTCAACATTAGGGTTTTAAACCCTAAACTGAACTTTTTCCATTTAATCAGCATTATGGTTTTAAACCCTAAACTGAACTTTTCCCTTTAATCAGGATTAGGGTTTTAAACCCGAAACTGAACTTTTTCCTTTAGCCAGCATTAGGGTTTTAAACCCGAAACTAAACTTTTCCCCTTTAGTCAGCATTAGGGCTTTAAACCCGAAACTGAACTTTTTTCATTTAGTCAGCATTAGGGTTTTAAACCCTAAACTGAACTCTTCCATTTAGTCAGCATTAGGGTTTTAAACCCTAAACTGAACTTTTTCCATTTAGTCAGCATTAGTGTTTTAAACCCTAAACTGAACTTTTCCCTTTAATCAGGATTAGGGTTTTAAACCCCAAACTGACCTCTTCCCTTAGTCAGCATTAGGGTTGTAAACCCTAAACTGAACTTTTCCCTTTAATCAGGATTAGTGTTTTAAACCGTAAACTGAACTATCCCCAGCTAGTCAGCATTAAGGTTTTAAACCCTAAACTGAACTTTTTCCTTTAGTCAGCATTAGGGTTTTAAACCCTAAACTGAACTTTTTCCTTTAGTCAGCATTAGGGTGTTAAACCCTAAACTGAACTTTTCCCTTTAGTCAGCATTAGGGTTTTAAACCCTAAACTGAACATTTTTCCTCAGTCAGCATTAGGGTTTTAAACCCTCAACAGAACTTTTTCCTTTAGTCAGCATTAGGGTTTTAAACACTAAACTGAACTTTTTCCTTTAGTCAGCATTAAGGTTTTAAACCCTAAACTGAACTTTTCTCTTTAGTCAGCATTAGGGTTTTAAACCCTAAACTGAACTTTTCCCTTTAGTCAGCATTAGGGTTTTAAACCCTAAACTGAACTTTTTCCATTTAGTCAGCATTAGGGTGTTAAACCCTAAACTGAACTTTTCCCCTTTAGTCAGCATTAGAGTTTTAAACCCTAAATTGAACTTTTTCTCTCAGTCAGCATTAGGGTTTTAAACCCTAAACTGAACTTTTTCCTTTAGTCAGCATTAGGGTTTTAAACCCTAAACTTAAATTTTCCCTTTAGTCAGCATTAGGGTTTTAAACCCTAAACTGAACTTTTTCCATTTAGTCAGGATTAGGGTTTTAAACCCTAAACTGAACTTTTTCCTTTAGCCAGCATTAGGGTTTTAAACCCGAAACTAAACTTTTCCCCTTTAGTCAGCATTAGGGTTTTAAACCCTAAACTGAACTTTTTCCCTTAGTTAGCATTAGGGTTTTAAACCCGAAACTAAACTTTTCCCCTTTAGTCAGCATTAGGGTTTTAAACCCTAAACTGAACTTTTTCCCTTAGTTAGCGTTAGGGTTTTAAACCCAAAACTAAACTTTTCCCCTTTAGTCAGCATTAGGGTTTTAAACCCTAAACTGAACTTTTCCCTTTAATCAGGATTAGAGTTTTAAACCCTAAACTCAACTTTTCCCTTTAGTCAGCATTAGGGTTTTAAACCCTAAACTGAACTTTTCCCTTTAATCAGGATTAGGGTTTTAAACCCTAAACTGAACTTTTCCCTTTAGTCAGCATTAGGGTTTTAAACCCTAAACTGAACTCTTTCCTTTAGTCAGCATTAGGGTTTTAAACCTTAAACTGAACTCTTCCCTTTAGTCAGCATTAGGGTTTTAAACCCTAAACTGAACTTTTCCCTTTAAACAGGATTTGGGTTTTAAACCATAAATTGAACTCTTCCCTTTAGTCAGCATTAGGGTTTTAAACCCTAAACTGAACTTTTCCCTTTAGTCAGCATTAGGGTTTTAAACCCTAAACTGCACTTTTTCAATTTAGTCAGCATTAGGGTTTTTAACACTAAACTAAACTCTTCCCTTTAGTCAGCATTAGGGTTTTAAACCCTAAACTGAACTTTTTCCAGTTAGTCAGCATTAGTGTTTTAAACCCTATACTGAACTTTTCCCTTTAATCAGGATTAGGGTTTTAAACCCTAAGCTGACCTCTTCCCTTTAGTCAGCATTAGGGTTTTAAACCATAAACTGAACTTTTTCCTTTAGTCAGCATTAGGGTGTTAAACCCTAAACTGAACTTTTCCCCTTTAGTCAGCATTAGGATTTTAAACCCTAAACTGAACTTTTTCTCTCAGTCAGCATTAGGGTTTTAAACCCTAAACTGAACTTTTTCCTTTAGTCAGCATTAGGGTTTTAAACCCTAAACTGAAATTTTCCCTTTAGTCAGCATTAGGGTTTTAAACCCTAAACTGAACTTTTTCCATTTAGTCAGCATTAGGGTTTTAAACCCTAAACTGAACTTTTTCCCTTAGTTAGCATTAGGGTTTTAAACCCGAAACTAAACTTTTCCCCTTTAGTCAGCATTAGGGTTTTAAACCCTAAACTGAACTTTTTCCCTTTAGTCAGCATTAGGGTTTTAAACCCTAAACTGAACTTTTCCCTTTAGTCAGCATTAGGGTTTTAAACCCTAAACTGAACTTTTTCCCTTTAGTCAGCATTAGGGTTTTAAACCCTAAACTGAACTTTTCCCTTTAGTCAGCATTAGGGTTTTAAACCCTAAACTGAACTTTTCCCTTTAGTCAGCATTTGGGTTTTAAACCCTAAACTGAACTCTTTCCTTTAGTCAGCATTAGGGTTTTAAACCTTGAACTGAACTCTTTCCTTTAGTCAGCATTAGGGTTTTAAACCTTAAACCTGAACTTTTCCCTTTAGTCAGCATTAGGGTTTTAAACCCTAAACTGAACTTTTCCCTTTAGTCAGCATTAGGGTTTTAATCCCTAAACTGAACTTTTTCCTTTAGTCAGCATTAGGGTTTTAAACCCTAAACTGAACTTTTCCCTTTAGTCAGCATTAGGGTTTTAAACCCTAAACTGCACTTTTTCAATTTAGTCAGCATTAGGGTTTTTAACACTAAACTAAACTCTTCCCTTTAGTCAGCATTAGGGTTTTAAACCCTAAACTGAACTTTTTCCAGTTAGTCAGCATTAGTGTTTTAAACCCTATACTGAACTTTTCCCTTTAATCAGGATTAGGGTTTTAAACCCTAAGCTGACCTCTTCCCTTTAGTCAGCATTAGGGTTTTAAACCATAAACTGAACTTTTTCCTTTAGTCAGCATTAGGGTGTTAAACCCTAAACTGAACTTTTCCCCTTTAGTCAGCATTAGGATTTTAAACCCTAAACTGAACTTTTTCTCTCAGTCAGCATTAGGGTTTTAAACCCTAAACTGAACTTTTTCCTTTAGTCAGCATTAGGGTTTTAAACCCTAAACTGAAATTTTCCCTTTAGTCAGCATTAGGGTTTTAAACCCTAAACTGAACTTTTTCCATTTAGTCAGCATTAGGGTTTAAAACCCTAAACTGAACTTTTTCCCTTAGTTAGCATTAGGGTTTTAAACCCGAAACTAAACTTTTCCCCTTTAGTCAGCATTAGGGTTTTAAACCCTAAACTGAACTTTTCCCTTTAGTCAGCATTAGGGTTTTAAACCCTAAACTGAACTTTTCCCTTTAGTCAGCATTAGGGTTTTAAACCCTAAACTGAACTTTTTCCCTTTAGTCAGCATTAGGGTTTTAAACCCTAAACTGAACTTTTCCCTTTAGTCAGCATTAGGGTTTTAAACCCTAAACTGAACTTTTCCCTTTAGTCAGCATTTGGGTTTTAAACCCTAAACTGAACTCTTTCCTTTAGTCAGCATTAGGGTTTTAAACCTTGAACTGAACTCTTTCCTTTAGTCAGCATTAGGGTTTTAAACCTTAAACCTGAACTTTTCCCTTTAGTCAGCATTAGGGTTTTAAACCCTAAACTGAACTTTTCCCTTTAGTCAGCATTAGGGTTTTAATCCCTAAACTGAACTTTTTCCTTTAGTCAGCATTAGGGTTTTAAACCCTAAACTGAACTCTTTCCTTTAGTCAGCATTAAGGTTTTAAACCTTGAACTGAACTCTTTCCTTTAGTCAGCATTAGGGTTTTAAACCTTAAACTGAACTCTTCCCTTTAGTCAGCATTATGGTTTTAAACCCTAAACTGAACTTATCCCTTTAATCAGGTTTAGAGTTTAAAACCATAAACTGAACTCTTCCCTTTAGTCAGCATTAGGGTTTTAAACCCTAAACTGAATTTTCCCTTTAGTCAACATTACGGTTTTAAACCCTAAACTGAACTTTTTCCATTTATTCAGCATTATGGTTTTAAACCCTAAACTGAACTTTTCCCTTTAATCAGGATTAGGGTTTTAAACCCGAAACTGAACTTTTTCCTTTAGCCAGCATTAGGGTTTTAAACCCGAAACTAAACTTTTCCCCTTTAGTCAGCATTAGGGCTTTAAACCCGAAACTGAACTTTTTTCATTTAGTCAGCATTAGGGTTTTAAACCCTAAACTGAACTCTTCCATTTAGTCAGCATTAGGGTTTTAAACCCTAAACTGAACTTTTTCCATTTAGTCAGCATTAGTGTTTTAAACCCTAAACTGAACTTTTCCCTTTAATCAGGATTAGGGTTTTAAACCCCAAACTGACCTCTTCCCTTAGTCAGCATTAGGGTTGTAAACCCTAAACTGAACTTTTCCCTTTAATCAGGATTAGTGTTTTAAACCGTAAACTGAACTATCCCCAGCTAGTCAGCATTAGGGTTTTAAACCCTAAACTGAACTTTTTCCTTTAGTCAGCATTAGGGTTTTAAACCCTAAACTGAACTTTTTCCTTTAGTCAGCATTAGGGTGTTAAACCCTAAACTGAACTTTTCCCTTTAGTCAGCATTAGGGTTTTAAACCCTAAACTGAACATTTTTCCTCAGTCAGCATTAGGGTTAACCCTAAACAGAACTTTTTCCTTTAGTCAGCATTAGGGTTTTAAACACTAAACTGAACTTTTTCCTTTAGTCCGCATTAAGGTTTTAAACCCTAAACTGAACTTTTCCCTTTAGTCAGCATTAGGGTTTTAAACCCTAAACTGAACTTTTCCCTTTAGTCAGCATAAGGGTTTTAAACCCTAAACTGAACTTTTTCCATTTAGTCAGCATTAGGGTGTTAAACCCTAAACTAAACTTTTCCCCTTTAGTCAGCATTAGGGTTTTAAACCCTAAATTGAACTTTTTCTCTCAGTCAGCATTAGGGTTTTAAACCCTAAACTGAACTCTTTCCTTTAGTCAGCATTAGGGTTTTAAACCCTAAACTGAACTCTTTCCTTTAGTCAGCATTAAGGTTTTAAACCCTAAACTGAACTTATCCCTTTAATCAGGTTTAGGGTTTAAAACCATAAACTGAACTCTTCCCTTTAGTTAGCATTAGGGTTTTAAACCCTAAACTGAACTTTTCCCTTTAGTCAGCATTAGGGTTTTAATCCCTAAACTGAACTTTTTCCTTTAGTCAGCATTAGGGTTTTAAACCCTAAACTGAACTCTTTCCTTTAGTCAGCATTAAGGTTTTAAACCCTAAACTGAACTTATCCCTTTAATCAGGTTTAGGGTTTAAAACCATAAACTCAACTTTTCCCTTTAGTCAGCATTAGGGTTTTAAACCCTAAACTGAACTTTTTCCCTTTAGTCAGCATTAGGGTTTTAAACCCTAAACTGAACTTTTCCCTTTAGTCAGCATTAGGGTTTTAAACCTAAACTGAACTTTTCCCTTTAGTCAGCATTTGGGTTTTAAACCCTAAACTGAACTCTTTCCTTTAGTCAGCATTAGGGTTTTAAACCTTGAACTGAACTCTTTCCTTTAGTCAGCATTAGGGTTTTAAATCTTAAACTGAACTCTTCCCTTTAGTCAGCATTAGGGTTTTAAACCCTAAACTGAACTTTTCCCTTTAGTCAGCATTAGGGTTTTAATCCCTAAACTGAACTCTTTCCTTTAGTCAGCATTAGGGTTTTAAACCTTAAACTGAACTCTTCCCTTTAGTCAGCATTATGGTTTTAAACCCTAAACTGAACTTATCCCTTTATTCAGGTTTAGGGTTTAAAACCATAAACTGAACTCTTCCCTTTAGTCAGCATTAGGGTTTTAAACCCTAAACTGAATTTTCCCTTTAGTCAACATTAGGGTTTTAAACCCTAAACTGAACTTTTTCCATTTAATCAGCATTATGGTTTTAAACCCTAAACTGAACTTTTCCCTTTAATCAGGATTAGGGTTTTAAACCCGAAACTGAACTTTTTCCTTTAGCCAGCATTAGGGTTTTAAACCCGAAACTAAACTTTTCCCCTTTAGTCAGCATTAGGGCTTTAAACCCGAAACTGAACTTTTTTCATTTAGTCAGCATTAGGGTTTTAAACCCTAAACTGAACTCTTCCATTTAGTCAGCATTAGGGTTTTAAACCCTAAACTGAACTTTTTCCATTTAGTCAGCATTAGTGTTTTAAACCCTAAACTGAACTTTTCCCTTTAATCAGGATTAGGGTTTTAAACCCCAAACTGACCTCTTCCCTTAGTCAGCATTAGGGTTGTAAACCCTAAACTGAACTTTTCCCTTTAATCAGGATTAGTGTTTTAAACCGTAAACTGAACTATCCCCAGCTAGTCAGCATTAGGGTTTTAAACCCTAAACTGAACTTTTTCCTTTAGTCAGCATTAGGGTTTTAAACCCTAAACTGAACTTTTTCCTTTAGTCAGCATTAGGGTGTTAAACCCTAAACTGAACTTTTCCCCTTTAGTCAGCATTAGGGTTTTAAACCCTAAATTGAACTTTTTCTCTCAGTCAGCATTAGGGTTAACCCTAAACAGAACTTTTTCCTTTAGTCAGCATTAGGGTTTTAAACACTAAACTGAACTTTTCCCTTTAGTCAGCATTAGGGTTTTAAACCCTAAACTGAACTTTTCCCTTTAGTCAGCATTTGGGTTTTAAACCCTAAACTGAACTCTTTCCTTTAGTCAGCATTAGGGTTTTAAACCTTGAACTGAACTCTTTCCTTTAGTCAGCATTAGGGTTTTAAATCTTAAACTGAACTCTTCCCTTTAGTCAGCATTAGGGTTTTAAACCCTAAACTGAACTTTTCCCTTTAGTCAGCATTAGGGTTTTAATCCCTAAACTGAACTCTTTCCTTTAGTCAGCATTAGGGTTTTAAACCTTAAACTGAAATCTTCCCTTTAGTCAGCATTATGGTTTTAAACCCTAAACTGAACTTATCCCTTTATTCAGGTTTAGGGTTTAAAACCATAAACTGAACTCTTCCCTTTAGTCAGCATTAGGGTTTTAAACCCTAAACTGAATTTTCCCTTTAGTCAACATTAGGGTTTTAAACCCTAAACTGAACTTTTTCCATTTAATCAGCATTATGGTTTTAAACCCTAAACTGAACTTTTCCCTTTAATCAGGATTAGGGTTTTAAACCCGAAACTGAACTTTTTCCTTTAGCCAGCATTAGGGTTTTAAACCCGAAACTAAACTTTTCCCCTTTAGTCAGCATTAGGGCTTTAAACCCGAAACTGAACTTTTTTCATTTAGTCAGCATTAGGGTTTTAAACCCTAAACTGAACTCTTCCATTTAGTCAGCATTAGGGTTTTAAACCCTAAACTGAACTTTTTCCATTTAGTCAGCATTAGTGTTTTAAACCCTAAACTGAACTTTTCCCTTTAATCAGGATTAGGGTTTTAAACCCCAAACTGACCTCTTCCCTTAGTCAGCATTAGGGTTGTAAACCCTAAACTGAACTTTTCCCTTTAATCAGGATTAGTGTTTTAAACCGTAAACTGAACTATCCCCAGCTAGTCAGCATTAGGGTTTTAAACCCTAAACTGAACTTTTTCCTTTAGTCAGCATTAGGGTTTTAAACCCTAAACTGAACTTTTTCCTTTAGTCAGCATTAGGGAGTTAAACCCTAAACTGAACTTTTCCCCTTTTAGTCAGCATTAGGGTTTTAAACCCTAAACTGAACATTTTTCCTCAGTCAGCATTAGGGTTAACCCTAAACAGAACTTTTTCCTTTAGTCAGCATTAGGGTTTTAAACACTAAACTGAACTTTTTCCTTTAGTCCGCATTAAGGTTTTAAACCCTAAACTGAACTTTTCCCTTTAGTCAGCATTAGGGTTTTAAACCCTAAACTGAACTTTTCCCTTTAGTCAGCATAAGGGTTTTAAACCCTAAACTGAACTTTTTCCATTTAGTCAGCATTAGGGTGTTAAACCCTAAACTAAACTTTTCCCTTTAGTCAGCATTAGGGTTTTAAACCCTAAATTGAACTTTTTCTCTCAGTCAGCATTAGGGTTTTAAACCCTAAACTGAACTCTTTCCTTTAGTCAGCATTAGGGTTTTAAACCCTAAACTGAACTCTTTCCTTTAGTCAGCATTAAGGTTTTAAACCCTAAACTGAACTTATCCCTTTAATCAGGTTTAGGGTTTAAAACCATAAACTGAACTCTTCCCTTTAGTTAGCATTAGGGTTTTAAACCCTAAACTGAACTTTTCCCTTTAGTCAGCATTAGGGTTTTAATCCCTAAACTGAACTTTTTCCTTTAGTCAGCATTAGGGTTTTAAACCCTAAACTGAACTCTTTCCTTTAGTCAGCATTAAGGTTTTAAACCCTAAACTGAACTTATCCCTTTAATCAGGTTTAGGGTTTAAAACCATAAACTGAACTCTTCCCTTTAGTCAGCATTAGGGTTTTAAACCCTAAACTGAACTTTTCCCTTTAGTCAGCATAAGGGTTTTAAACCCTAAACTGAACTTTTTCCATTTAGTCAGCATTAGGGTGTTAAACCCTAAACTAAACTTTTCCCCTTTAGTCAGCATTAGGGTTTTAAACCCTAAATTGAACTTTTTCTCTCAGTCAGCATTAGGGTTTTAAACCCTAAACTGAACTCTTTCCTTTAGTCAGCATTAGGGTTTTAAACCCTAAACTGAACTCTTTCCTTTAGTCAGCATTAAGGTTTTAAACCCTAAACTGAACTTATCCCTTTAATCAGGTTTAGGGTTTAAAACCATAAACTGAACTCTTCCCTTTAGTCAGCATTAGGGTTTTAAACCCTAAACTGAACTTTTCCCTTTAGTCAGCATTAGGGTTTTAATCCCTAAACTGAACTTTTTCCTTTAGTCAGCATTAGGGTTTTAAACCCTAAACTGAACTCTTTCCTTTAGTCAGCATTAAGGTTTTAAACCCTAAACTGAACTTATCCCTTTAATCAGGTTTAGGGTTTAAAACCATAAACTCAACTTTTCCCTTTAGTCAGCATTAGGGTTTTAAACCCTAAACTGAACTTTTTCCCTTTAGTCAGCATTAGGGTTTTAAACCCTAAACTGAACTTTTCCCTTTAGTCAGCATTAGGGTTTTAAACCCTAAACTGAACTTTTCCCTTTAGTCAGCATTTGGGTTTTAAACCCTAAACTGAACTCTTTCCTTTAGTCAGCATTAGGGTTTTAAACCTTGAACTGAACTCTTTCCTTTAGTCAGCATTAGGGTTTTAAATCTTAAACTGAACTCTTCCCTTTAGTCAGCATTAGGGTTTTAAACCCTAAACTGAACTTTTCCCTTTAGTCAGCATTAGGGTTTTAATCCCTAAACTGAACTCTTTCCTTTAGTCAGCATTAGGGTTTTAAACCTTAAACTGAACTCTTCCCTTTAGTCAGCATTATGGTTTTAAACCCTAAACTGAACTTATCCCTTTATTCAGGTTTAGGGTTTAAAACCATAAACTGAACTCTTCCCTTTAGTCAGCATTAGGGTTTTAAACCCTAAACTGAATTTTCCCTTTAGTCAACATTAGGGTTTTAAACCCTAAACTGAACTTTTTCCATTTAATCAGCATTATGGTTTTAAACCCTAAACTGAACTTTTCCCTTTAATCAGGATTAGGGTTTTAAACCCGAAACTGAACTTTTTCCTTTAGCCAGCATTAGGGTTTTAAACCCGAAACTAAACTTTTCCCCTTTAGTCAGCATTAGGGCTTTAAACCCGAAACTGAACTTTTTTCATTTAGTCAGCATTAGGGTTTTAAACCCTAAACTGAACTCTTCCATTTAGTCAGCATTAGGGTTTTAAACCCTAAACTGAACTTTTCCCTTTAATCAGGATTAGGGTTTTAAACCCCAAACTGACCTCTTCCCTTAGTCAGCATTAGGGTTGTAAACCCTAAACTGAACTTTTCCCTTTAATCAGGATTAGTGTTTTAAACCGTAAACTGAACTATCCCCAACTAGTCAGCATTAGGGTTTTAAACCCTAAACTGAACTTTTTCCTTTAGTCAGCATTAGGGTTTTAAACACTAAACTGAACTTTTTCCTTTAGTCAGCATTAGGGTGTTAAACCCTAAACTGAACTTTTCCCCTTTAGTCAGCATTAGGGTTTTAAACCCTAAACTGAACATTTTTCCTCAGTCAGCATTAGGGTTAACCCTAAACAGAACTTTTTCCTTTAGTCAGCATTAGGGTTTTAAACACTAAACTGAACTTTTTCCTTTAGTCCGCATTAAGGTTTTAAACCCTAAACTGAACTTTTCCCTTTAGTCAGCATTAGGGTTTTAAACCCTAAACTGAACTTTTCCCTTTAGTCAGCATTAGGGTTTTAAACCCTAAACTGAACTTTTTCCATTTAGTCAGCATTAGGGTTTTAAACCCTAAACTGAACTTTTCCCTTTAATCAGGATTAGGGTTTTAAACCCTAAACTGAACTTTTCCCTTTAGTCAGCATTAGGGTTTTAAACCCTAAACTGAACTCTTTCCTTTAGTCAGCATTAGGGTTTTAAACCCTAAACTGAACTCTTTCCTTTAGTCAGCATTAAGGTTTTAAACCCTAAACTGAACTTATCCCTTTAATCAGGTTTAGGGTTTAAAACCATAAACTGAACTCTTCCCTTTAGTCAGCATTAGGGTTTTAAACCCTAAACTGAACTTTTCCCTTTAGTCAGCATTAGGGTTTTAATCCCTAAACTGAACTTTTTCCTTTAGTCAGCATTAGGGTTTTAAACCCTAAACTGAACTCTTTCCTTTAGTTAGCATTAAGGTTTTAAACCCTAAACTGAACTTATCCCTTTAATCAGGTTTAGGGTTTAAAACCATAAACTGAACTTTTCCCTTTAGTTAGCATTAGGGTTTTAAACCCTAAACTGAACTTTTTCCCTTTAGTCAGCATTAGGGTTTTAAACCCTAAACTGAACTTTTCCCTTTAGTCAGCATTAGGGTTTTAAACCCTAATCTGAACTTTTCCCTTTAGTCAGCATTTGGGTTTTAAACCCTAAACTGAACTCTTTCCTTTAGTCAGCATTAGGGTTTTAAACCTTGAACTGAACTCTTTCCTTTAGTCAGCATTAGGGTTTTAAACCTTAAACTGAACTCTTCCCTTTAGTCAGCATTAGGGTTTTAAACCCTAAACTGAACTTTTCCCTTTAGTCAGCATTAGGGTTTTAAACCTTGAACTGAACTCTTTCCTTTAGTCAGCATTAGGGTTTTAAACCTTAAACTGAACTCTTCCCTTTAGTCAGCATTATGGTTTTAAACCCTAAACTGAACTTATCCCTTTATTCAGGTTTAGGGTTTAAAACCATAAACTGAACTCTTCCCTTTAGTCAGCATTAGGGTTTTAAACCCTAAACTGAATTTTCCCTTTAGTCAACATTAGGGTTTTAAACCCTAAACTGAACTTTTTCCATTTAATCAGCATTATGGTTTTAAACCCTAAACTGAACTTTTCCCTTTAATCAGGATTAGGGTTTTAAACCCGAAACTGAACTTTTTCCTTTAGCCAGCATTAGGGTTTTAAACCCGAAACTAAACTTTTCCCCTTTAGTCAACATTAGGGCTTTAAACCCGAAACTGAACTTTTTTCATTTAGTCTGCATTAGGGTTTTAAACCCTAAACTGAACTCTTCCATTTAGTCAGCATTAGGGTTTTAAACCCTAAACTGAACTTTTTCCATTTAGTCAGCATTAGTGTTTTAAACCCTAAACTGAACTTTTCCCTTTAATCAGGATTAGGGTTTTAAACCCCAAACTGACCTCTTCCCTTAGTCAGCATTAGGGTTGTAAACCCTAAACTGAACTTTTCCCTTTAATCAGGATTAGTGTTTTAAACCGTAAACTGAACTATCCCCAGCTAGTCAGCATTAGGGTTTTAAACCCTAAACTGAACTTTTTCCTTTAGTCAGCATTAGGGTTTTAAACCCTAAACTGAACTTTTTCCTTTAGTCAGCATTAGGGTGTTAAACCCTAAACTGAACTTTTCCCTTTAGTCAGCATTAGGGTTTTAAACCCTAAACTGAACATTTTTCCTCAGTCAGCATTAGGGTTTTAAACCCTCAACAGAACTTTTTCCTTTAGTCAGCATTAGGGTTTTAAACACTAAACTGAACTTTTTCCTTTAGTCAGCATTAAGGTTTTAAACCCTAAACTGAACTTTTCCCTTTAGTCAGTATTAGGGTTTTAAACCCTAAACTGAACTTTTCCCTTTAGTCAGCATTAGGGTTTTAAACCCTAAACTGAACTTTTTCCATTTAGTCAGCATTAGGGTGTTAAACCCTAAACTGAACTTTTCCCCTTTAGTCAGCATTAGAGTTTTAAACCCTAAATTGAACTTTTTCTCTCAGTCAGCATTAGGGTTTTAAACCCTAAACTGAACTTTTTCCTTTAGTCAGCATTAGGGTTTTAAACCCTAAACTTAAATTTTCCCTTTAGTCAGCATTAGGGTTTTAAACCCTAAACTGAACTTTTTCCATTTAGTCAGCATTAGGGTTTTAAACCCTAAACTGAACTTTTCCCTTTAATCAGGATTAGGATTTTAAACCCTAAACTGAACTTTTTCCTTTAGCCAGCATTAGGGTTTTAAACCCAAAACTAAACTTTTCCCCTTTAGTCAGCATTATGGTTTTAAACCCTAAACTGAACTTTTTCCCTTAGTTAGCATTAGGGTTTTAAACCCGAAACTAAACTTTTCCCCTTTAGTCAGCATTAGGGTTTTAAACCCTAAACTGAACTTTTTCCCTTAGTTAGCGTTAGGGTTTTAAACCCAAAACTAAACTTTTCCCCTTTAGTCAGCATTAGGGTTTTAAACCCTAAACTGAACTTTTCCCTTTAATCAGGATTAGAGTTTTAAACCCTAAACTCAACTTTTCCCTTTAGTCAGCATTAGGGTTTTAAACCCTAAACTGAACTTTTCCCTTTAATCAGGATTAGGGTTTTAAACCCTAAACTGAACTTTTCCCTTTAGTCAGCATTAGGGTTTTAAACCCTAAACTGAACTCTTTCCTTTAGTCAGCATTAGGGTTTTAAACCTTAAACTGAACTCTTCCCTTTAGTCAGCATTAGGGTTTTAAACCCTAAACTGAACTTTTCCCTTTAAACAGGATTTGGGTTTTAAACCATAAATTGAACTCTTCCCTTTAGTCAGCATTAGGGTTTTAAACCCTAAACTGAACTTTTCCCTTTAGTCAGCATTAGGGTTTTAAACCCTAAACTGCACTTTTTCAATTTAGTCAGCATTAGGGTTTTTAACACTAAACTAAACTCTTCCCTTTAGTCAGCATTAGGGTTTTAAACCCTAAACTGAACTTTTTCCAGTTAGTCAGCATTAGTGTTTTAAACCCTATACTGAACTTTTCCCTTTAATCAGGATTAGGGTTTTAAACCCTAAACTGACCTCTTCCCTTTAGTCAGCATTAGGGTTTTAAACCATAAACTGAACTTTTTCCTTTAGTCAGCATTAGGGTGTTAAACCCTAAACTGAACTTTTCCCCTTTAGTCAGCATTAGGGTTTTAAACCCTAAACTGAACTTTTTCTCTCAGTCAGCATTAGGGTTTTAAACCCTAAACTGAACTTTTTCCTTTAGTCAGCATTAGGGTTTTAAACCCTAAACTGAAATTTTCCCTTTAGTCAGCATTAGGGTTTTAAACCCTAAACTGAACTTTTTCCATTTAGTCAGCATTAGGGTTTTAAACCCTAAACTGAACTTTTTCCCTTAGTTAGCATTAGGGTTTTAAACCCGAAACTAAACTTTTCCCCTTTAGTCAGCATTAGGGTTTTAAACCCTAAACTGAACTTTTTCCCTTAGTTAGCATTAGGGTTTTAAACCCGAAACTAAACTTTTCCCCTTTAGTCAGCATTAGGGTTTTAAACCCTAAACTAAACTTTTTCCCTTAGTTAGCGTTAGGGTTTTAAACCAAAAACTAAACTTTTCCCCTTTAGTCAGCATTAGGGTTTTAAACCCTAAACTGAACTTTTCCCTTTAATCAGGATTAGGGTTTTAAACCCTAAACTCAACTTTTCCCTTTAGTCAGCATTAGGGTTTTAAACCCTAAACTGAACTTTTTCCCTTTAGTCAGCATTAGGGTTTTAAACCCTAAACTGAACTTTTCCCTTTAGTCAGCATTAGGGTTTTAAACCCTAAACTGAACTTTTCCCTTTAGTCAGCATTAGGGTTTTAAACCCTGAACTGAACTCTTTCCTTTAGTCAGCATTAGGGTTTTAAACCTTGAACTGAACTCTTTCCTTTAGTCAGCATTAGGGTTTTAAACCTTAAACTGAACTCTTCCCTTTAGTCAGCATTAGGGTTTTAAACCCTAAACTGAACTTTTCCCTTTAGTCAGCATTAGGGTTTTAATCCCTAAACTGAACTTTTTCCTTTAGTCAGCATTAGGGTTTTAAACCCTAAACTGAACTCTTTCCTTTAGTCAGCATTAAGGTTTTAAACCTTGAACTGAACTCTTTCCTTTAGTCAGCATTAGGGTTTTAAACCTTAAACTGAACTCTTCCCTTTAGTCAGCATTATGGTTTTAAACCCTAAACTGAACTTATCCCTTTAATCAGGTTTAGAGTTTAAAACCATAAACTGAACTCTTCCCTTTAGTCAACATTAGGGTTTTAAACCCTAAACTGAATTTTCCCTTTAGTCAACATTAGGGTTTTAAACCCTAAACTGAACTTTTTCCATTTATTCAGCATTATGGTTTTAAACCCTAAACTGAACTTTTCCCTTTAATCAGGATTAGGGTTTTAAACCCGAAACTGAACTTTTTCCTTTAGCCAGCATTAGGGTTTTAAACCCGAAACTAAACTTTTCCCCTTTAGTCAGCATTAGGGCTTTAAACCCGAAACTGAACTTTTTTCATTTAGTCAGCATTAGGGTTTTAAACCCTAAACTGAACTCTTCCATTTAGTCAGCATTAGGGTTTTAAACCCTAAACTGAACTTTTTCCATTTAGTCAGCATTAGTGTTTTAAACCCTAAACTGAACTTTTCCCTTTAATCAGGATTAGGGTTTTAAACCCCAAACTGACCTCTTCCCTTAGTCAGCATTAGGGTTGTAAACCCTAAACTGAACTTTTCCCTTTAATCAGGATTAGTGTTTTAAACCGTAAACTGAACTATCCCCAGCTAGTCAGCATTAGGGTTTTAAACCCTAAACTGAACTTTTTCCTTTAGTCAGCATTAGGGTTTTAAACCCTAAACTGAACTTTTTCCTTTAGTCAGCATTAGGGTGTTAAACCCTAAACTGAACTTTTCCCCTTTAGTCAGCATTAGGGTTTTAAACCCTAAACTGAACATTTTTCCTCAGTCAGCATTAGGGTTAACCCTAAACAGAACTTTTTCCTTTAGTCAGCATTAGGGTTTTAAACACTAAACTGAACTTTTTCCTTTAGTCCGCATTAAGGTTTTAAACCCTAAACTGAACTTTTCCCTTTAGTCAGCATTAGGGTTTTAAACCCTAAACTGAACTTTTCCCTTTAGTCAGCATTAGGGTTTTAAACCCTAAACTGAACTTTTTCCATTTAGTCAGCATTAGGGTTTTAAACCCTAAACTGAACTTTTCCCTTTAATCAGGATTAGGGTTTTAAACCCTAAACTGAACTTTTTCCCTTAGTCAGCATTAGGGTTTTAAACCCTAAACTGAACTTTTTCCTTTAGTCAGCATTAGGGTTTTAAACCCTAAACTTAAATTTTCCCTTTAGTCAGCATTAGGGTTTTAAACCCTAAACTGAACTTTTTCCATTTAGTCAGCATTAGGGTTTTAAACCCTAAACTGAACTTTTCCCTTTAATCAGGATTAGGGTTTTAAACCCTAAACTGAACTTTTTCCTTTAGCCAGCATTAGGGTTTTAAACCCGAAACTAAACTTTTCCCCTTTAGTCAGCATTATGGTTTTAAACCCTAAACTGAACTTTTTCCCTTAGTTAGCATTAGGGTTTTAAACCTGAAACTAAACTTTTCCCCTTTAGTCAGCATTAGGGTTTTAAACCCTAAACTGAACTTTTTCCCTTAGTTAGCGTTAGGGTTTTAAACCCAAAACTAAACTTTTCCCCTTTAGTCAGCATTAGGGTTTTAAACCCTAAACTGAACTTTTCCCTTTAATCAGGATTAGGGTTTTAAACCCTAAACTCAACTTTTCCCATTAGTCAGCATTAGGGTTTTAAACCCTAAACTAAACTTTTCCCCTTTAGTCAGCATTAGGGTTTTAAACCCTAAACTGAACTTTTCCCTTTAGTCAGCATTAGGGTTTTAAACACTAAACTGAACTCTTTCCTTTGGTCAGCATTAGGGTTTTAAACCTTAAACTGAACTCTTCCCTTTAGTCAGCATTAGGGTTTTAAACCCTAAACTGAACTTTTCCCTTTAAACAGGATTTGGGTTTTAAACCATAAATTGAACTCTTCCCTTTAGTCAGCATTAGGGTTTTAAACCCTAAACTGAACTTTTCCCTTTAGTCAGCATTAGGGTTTTAAACCCTAAACTGCACTTTTTCAATTTAGTCAGCATTAGGGTTTTTAACACTAAACTGAACTCTTCCCTTTAGTCAGTATTAGGGTTTTAAACCCTAAACTGAACTTTTTCCAGTTAGTCAGCATTAGTGTTTTAAACCCTATACTGAACTTTTCCCTTTAATCAGGATTAGGGTTTTAAACCCTAAGCTGACCTCTTCCCTTTAGTCAGCATTAGGGTTTTAAACCATAAACTGAACTTTTTCCTTTAGTCAGCATTAGGGTGTTAAACCCTAAACTGAACTTTTCCCCTTTAGTCAGCATTAGGGTTTTAAACCCTAAACTGAACTTTTTCTCTCAGTCAGCATTAGGGTTTTAAACCCTAAACTGAACTATTTCCTTTAGTCAGCATTAGGGTTTTAAACCCTAAACTGAAATTTTCCCTTTAGTCAGCATTAGGGTTTTAAACCCTAAACTGAACTTTTTCCATTTAGTCAGCATTAGGGTTTTAAACCCTAAACTGAACTTATTCCCTTAGTTAGCATTAGGGTTTTAAACCCAAAACTAAACTTTTCCCCTTTAGTCAGCATTAGGGTTTTAAACCCTAAACTGAACTTTTTCCCTTAGTTAGCATTAGGGTTTTAAACCCGAAACTAAACTTTTCCCCTTTAGTCAGCATTAGGGTTTTAAACCCTAAACTAAACTTTTTCCCTTAGTTAGCGTTACGGTTTTAAACCCAAAACTAAACTTTTCCCCTTTAGTCAGCATTAGGGTTTTAAACCCTAAACTGAACTTTTTCCTTTAATCAGGATTAGGGTTTTAAACCCTAAACTCAACTTGTCCCTTTAGTCAGCATTAGGGTTTTAAACCCTAAACTGAACTTTTCCCTTTAATCAGGATTAGGGTTTTAAACCCTAAACTGAACTTTTCCCTTTAGTCAGCATTAGGGTTTTAAACCCTAAACTGAACTTTTCCCTTTAGTCAGCATTAGGGTTTTAAACCCTAAACTGAACTTTTCCCTTTAGTCAGCATTAGGGTTTTAAACCCTAAACTGAACTTTTCCCTTTAGTCAGCATTAGGGTTTTAAACCCTAAACTGAACTCTTTCCTTTAGTCAGCATTAGGGTTTTAAACCCTAAACTAAACTTTTTCCCTTAGTTAGCGTTACGGTTTTAAACCCAAAACTAAACTTTTCCCCTTTAGTCAGCATTAGGGTTTTAAACCCTAAACTGAACTTTTTCCTTTAATCAGGATTAGGGTTTTAAACCCTAAACTCAACTTGTCCCTTTAGTCAGCATTAGGGTTTTAAACCCTAAACTGAACTTTTTCCTTTAATCAGGATTAGGGTTTTAAACCCTAAACTCAACTTTTCCCTTTAGTCAGCATTAGGGTTTTAAACCCTAAACTGAACTTTTCCCTTTAATCAGGATTAGGGTTTTAAACCCTAAACTGAACTTTTCCCTTTAGTCAGCATTAGGGTTTTAAACCCTAAACTGAACTTTTTCCTTTAGTCAGCATTAGGGTGTTAAACCCTAAACTGAACTTTTCCCCTTTAGTCAGCATTAGGGTTTTAAACCCTAAACTGAACATTTTTCCTCAGTCAGCATTAGGGTTTTAAACCCTTAACAGAACTTTTTCCTTTAGTCAGCATTAGGGTTTTAAACACTAAACTGAACTTTTTCCTTTAGTCAGCATTAAGGTTTTAAACCCTAAACTGAACTTTTCCCTTTAGTCAGTATTAGGGTTTTAAACCCTAAACTGAACTTTTCCCTTTAGTCAGCATTAGGGTTTTAAACCCTAAACTGAACTTTTTCCATTTAGTCAGCATTAGGGTGTTAAACCCTAAACTGAACTTTTCCCCTTTAGTCAGCATTAGAGTTTTAAACCCTAAATTGAACTTTTTCTCTCAGTCAGCATTAGGGTTTTAAACCCTAAACTGAACTTTTTCCTTTAGTCAGCATTAGGGTTTTAAACCCTAAACTTAAATTTTCACTTTAGTCAGCATTAGGGTTTTAAACCCTAAACTGAACTTTTTCCATTTAGTCAGCATTAGGGTTTTAAACCCTAAACTGAACTTTTCCCTTTAATCAGGATTAGGATTTTAAACCCTAAACTGAACTTTTTCCTTTAGCCAGCATTAGGGTTTTAAACCCGAAACTAAACTTTTCCCCTTTAGTCAGCATTATGGTTTTAAACCCTAAACTGAACTTTTTCCCTTAGTTAGCATTAGGGTTTTAAACCCGAAACTAAACTTTTCCCCTTTAGTCAGCATTAGGGTTTTAAACCCTAAACTGAACTTTTTCCCTTAGTTAGCGTTAGGGTTTTAAACCCAAAACTAAACTTTTCCCCTTTAGTCAGCATTAGGGTTTTAAACCCTAAACTGAACTTTTCCCTTTAATCAGGATTAGAGTTTTAAACCCTAAACTCAACTTTTCCCTTTAGTCAGCATTAGGGTTTTAAACCCTAAACTGAACTTTTCCCTTTAATCAGGATTAGGGTTTTAAACCCTAAACTGAACTTTTCCCTTTAGTCAGCATTAGGGTTTTAAACCCTAAACTGAACTCTTTCCTTTAGTCAGCATTAGGGTTTTAAACCTTAAACTGAACTCTTCCCTTTAGTCAGCATTAGGGTTTTAAACCCTAAACTGAACTTTTCCCTTTAAACAGGATTTGGGTTTTAAACCATAAATTGAACTCTTCCCTTTAGTCAGCATTAGGGTTTTAAACCCTAAACTGAACTTTTCCCTTTAGTCAGCATTAGGGTTTTAAACCCTAAACTGCACTTTTTCAATTTAGTCAGCATTAGGGTTTTTAACACTAAACTAAACTCTTCCCTTTAGTCAGCATTAGGGTTTTAAACCCTAAACTGAACTTTTTCCAGTTAGTCAGCATTAGTGTTTTAAACCCTATACTGAACTTTTCCCTTTAATCAGGATTAGGGTTTTAAACCCTAAACTGACCTCTTCCCTTTAGTCAGCATTAGGGTTTTAAACCATAAACTGAACTTTTTCCTTTAGTCAGCATTAGGGTGTTAAACCCTAAACTGAACTTTTCCCCTTTAGTCAGCATTAGGGTTTTAAACCCTAAACTGAACTTTTTCTCTCAGTCAGCATTAGGGTTTTAAACCCTAAACTGAACTTTTTCCTTTAGTCAGCATTAGGGTTTTAAACCCTAAACTGAAATTTTCCCTTTAGTCAGCATTAGGGTTTTAAACCCTAAACTGAACTTTTTCCATTTAGTCAGCATTAGGGTTTTAAACCCTAAACTGAACTTTTTCCCTTAGTTAGCATTAGGGTTTTAAACCCGAAACTAAACTTTTCCCCTTTAGTCAGCATTAGGGTTTTAAACCCTAAACTGAACTTTTTCCCTTAGTTAGCATTAGGGTTTTAAACCCGAAACTAAACTTTTCCCCTTTAGTCAGCATTAGGGTTTTAAACCCTAAACTAAACTTTTTCCCTTAGTTAGCGTTAGGGTTTTAAACCAAAAACTAAACTTTTCCCCTTTAGTCAGCATTAGGGTTTTAAACCCTAAACTGAACTTTTCCCTTTAATCAGGATTAGGGTTTTAAACCCTAAACTCAACTTTTCCCTTTAGTCAGCATTAGGGTTTTAAACCCTAAACTGAACTTTTTCCCTTTAGTCAGCATTAGGGTTTTAAACCCTAAACTGAACTTTTCCCTTTAGTCAGCATTAGGGTTTTAAACCCTAAACTGAACTTTTCCCTTTAGTCAGCATTAGGGTTTTAAACCCTGAACTGAACTCTTTCCTTTAGTCAGCATTAGGGTTTTAAACCTTGAACTGAACTCTTTCCTTTAGTCAGCATTAGGGTTTTAAACCTTAAACTGAACTCTTCCCTTTAGTCAGCATTAGGGTTTTAAACCCTAAACTGAACTTTTCCCTTTAGTCAGCATTAGGGTTTTAATCCCTAAACTGAACTTTTTCCTTTAGTCAGCATTAGGGTTTTAAACCCTAAACTGAACTCTTTCCTTTAGTCAGCATTAAGGTTTTAAACCTTGAACTGAACTCTTTCCTTTAGTCAGCATTAGGGTTTTAAACCTTAAACTGAACTCTTCCCTTTAGTCAGCATTATGGTTTTAAACCCTAAACTGAACTTATCCCTTTAATCAGGTTTAGAGTTTAAAACCATAAACTGAACTCTTCCCTTTAGTCAACATTAGGGTTTTAAACCCTAAACTGAATTTTCCCTTTAGTCAACATTAGGGTTTTAAACCCTAAACTGAACTTTTTCCATTTATTCAGCATTATGGTTTTAAACCCTAAACTGAACTTTTCCCTTTAATCAGGATTAGGGTTTTAAACCCGAAACTGAACTTTTTCCTTTAGCCAGCATTAGGGTTTTAAACCCGAAACTAAACTTTTCCCCTTTAGTCAGCATTAGGGCTTTAAACCCGAAACTGAACTTTTTTCATTTAGTCAGCATTAGGGTTTTAAACCCTAAACTGAACTCTTCCATTTAGTCAGCATTAGGGTTTTAAACCCTAAACTGAACTTTTTCCATTTAGTCAGCATTAGTGTTTTAAACCCTAAACTGAACTTTTCCCTTTAATCAGGATTAGGGTTTTAAACCCCAAACTGACCTCTTCCCTTAGTCAGCATTAGGGTTGTAAACCCTAAACTGAACTTTTCCCTTTAATCAGGATTAGTGTTTTAAACCGTAAACTGAACTATCCCCAGCTAGTCAGCATTAGGGTTTTAAACCCTAAACTGAACTTTTTCCTTTAGTCAGCATTAGG
Organism: Nicotiana sylvestris; assembly: GCF_000393655.2. NCBI lineage: Eukaryota > Viridiplantae > Streptophyta > Magnoliopsida > Solanales > Solanaceae > Nicotiana > Nicotiana sylvestris. The sequence goes on from NW_027184393.1 coordinate 45,591, forward strand.
GTTTTAAACCCTAAACTGAACTTTTTCCTTTAGTCAGCATTAGGGTGTTAAACCCTAAACTGAACTTTTCCCCTTTAGTCAGCATTAGGGTTTTAAACCCTAAACTGAACATTTTTCCTCAGTCAGCATTAGGGTTAACCCTAAACAGAACTTTTTCCTTTAGTCAGCATTAGGGTTTTAAACACTAAACTGAACTTTTTCCTTTAGTCCGCATTAAGGTTTTAAACCCTAAACTGAACTTTTCCCTTTAGTCAGCATTAGGGTTTTAAACCCTAAACTGAACTTTTCCCTTTAGTCAGCATTAGGGTTTTAAACCCTAAACTGAACTTTTTCCATTTAGTCAGCATTAGGGTTTTAAACCCTAAACTGAACTTTTCCCTTTAATCAGGATTAGGGTTTTAAACCCTAAACTGAACTTTTTCCCTTAGTCAGCATTAGGGTTTTAAACCCTAAACTGAACTTTTTCCTTTAGTCAGCATTAGGGTTTTAAACCCTAAACTTAAATTTTCCCTTTAGTCAGCATTAGGGTTTTAAACCCTAAACTGAACTTTTTCCATTTAGTCAGCATTAGGGTTTTAAACCCTAAACTGAACTTTTCCCTTTAATCAGGATTAGGGTTTTAAACCCTAAACTGAACTTTTTCCTTTAGCCAGCATTAGGGTTTTAAACCCGAAACTAAACTTTTCCCCTTTAGTCAGCATTATGGTTTTAAACCCTAAACTGAACTTTTTCCCTTAGTTAGCATTAGGGTTTTAAACCTGAAACTAAACTTTTCCCCTTTAGTCAGCATTAGGGTTTTAAACCCTAAACTGAACTTTTTCCCTTAGTTAGCGTTAGGGTTTTAAACCCAAAACTAAACTTTTCCCCTTTAGTCAGCATTAGGGTTTTAAACCCTAAACTGAACTTTTCCCTTTAATCAGGATTAGGGTTTTAAACCCTAAACTCAACTTTTCCCATTAGTCAGCATTAGGGTTTTAAACCCTAAACTAAACTTTTCCCCTTTAGTCAGCATTAGGGTTTTAAACCCTAAACTGAACTTTTCCCTTTAGTCAGCATTAGGGTTTTAAACACTAAACTGAACTCTTTCCTTTGGTCAGCATTAGGGTTTTAAACCTTAAACTGAACTCTTCCCTTTAGTCAGCATTAGGGTTTTAAACCCTAAACTGAACTTTTCCCTTTAAACAGGATTTGGGTTTTAAACCATAAATTGAACTCTTCTCCTTTAGTCAGCATTAGGGTTTTAAACCCTAAACTGAACTTTTCCCTTTAGTCAGCATTAGGGTTTTAAACCCTAAACTGCACTTTTTCAATTTAGTCAGCATTAGGGTTTTTAACACTAAACTGAACTCTTCCCTTTAGTCAGCATTAGGGTTTTAAACCCTAAACTGAACTTTTTCCAGTTAGTCAGCATTAGTGTTTTAAACCCTATACTGAACTTTTCCCTTTAATCAGGATTAGGGTTTTAAACCCTAAACTGACCTCTTCCCTTTAGTCAGCATTAGGGTTTTAAACCATAAACTGAACTTTTTCCTTTAGTCAGCATTAGGGTGTTAAACCCTAAACTGAACTTTTCCCCTTTAGTCAGCATTAGGGTTTTAAACCCTAAACTGAACTTTTTCTCTCAGTCAGCATTAGGGTTTTAAACCCTAAACTGAACTATTTCCTTTAGTCAGCATTAGGGTTTTAAACCCTAAACTGAAATTTTCCCTTTAGTCAGCATTAGGGTTTTAAACCCTAAACTGAACTTTTTCCATTTAGTCAGCATTAGGGTTTTAAACCCTAAACTGAACTTATTCCCTTAGTTAGCATTAGGGTTTTAAACCCAAAACTAAACTTTTCCCCTTTAGTCAGCATTAGGGTTTTAAACCCTAAACTGAACTTTTTCCCTTAGTTAGCATTAGGGTTTTAAACCCGAAACTAAACTTTTCCCCTTTAGTCAGCATTAGGGTTTTAAACCCTAAACTAAACTTTTTCCCTTAGTTAGCGTTACGGTTTTAAACCCAAAACTAAACTTTTCCCCTTTAGTCAGCATTAGGGTTTTAAACCCTAAACTGAACTTTTTCCTTTAATCAGGATTAGGGTTTTAAACCCTAAACTCAACTTGTCCCTTTAGTCAGCATTAGGGTTTTAAACCCTAAACTGAACTTTTCCCTTTAATCAGGATTAGGGTTTTAAACCCTAAACTGAACTTTTCCCTTTAGTCAGCATTAGGGTTTTAAACCCTAAACTGAACTTTTCCCTTTAGTCAGCATTAGGGTTTTAAACCCTAAACTGAACTTTTCCCTTTAGTCAGCATTAGGGTTTTAAACCCTAAACTGAACTTTTCCCTTTAGTCAGCATTAGGGTTTTAAACCCTAAACTGAACTCTTTCCTTTAGTCAGCATTAGGGTTTTAAACCTTGAACTGAAATCTTTCCTTTAGTCAGCATTAGAGTTTTAAACCCTAAACTGAACTTTTTCTCTCAGTCAGCATTAGGGTTTTAAACCCTAAACTGAACTTTTTCCATTTAGTCAGCATTAGGGTTTTAAACCCTAAACTGAACTTTTTCCCTTAGTTAGCATTAGGGTTTTAAACCAGAAACTAAACTTTTCCCCTTTAGTCAGCATTAGGGTTTTAAACCCTAAACTGAACTTTTTCCCTTAGTTAGCATTAGGGTTTTAAACCCGAAACTAAACTTTTCCCCTTTAGTCACCATTAGGGTTTTAAACCCTAAACTAAACTTTTTCCCTTAGTTAGCATTAGGGTTTTAAACCCAAAACTAAACTTTTCCCCTTTAGTCAGCATTAGGGTTTTAAACCCTAAACTGAACTTTTCCCTTTAATCAGGATTAGGGTTTTAAACCCTAAACTCAACTTTTCCCTTTAGTCAGCATTAGGGTTTTAAACCCTAAACTGAACTTTTCCCTTTAATCAGGATTAGGGTTTTAAACCCTAAACTGAACTTTTCCCTTTAGTTAGCATTAGGGTTTTAAACCCTAAACTGAACTTTTCCCTTTAGTCAGCATTAGGGTTTTAAACCCTAAACTGAACTTTTCCCTTTAGTCAGCATTAGGGTTTTAAACCCTAAACTGAACTCTTTCCTTTAGTCAACATTAGGGTTTTAAACCTTGAACTGAACTCTTTCCTTTAGTCAGCATTAGGGTTTTAAACCTTCAACTGAACTCTTCCCTTTAGTCAGCATTAGGGTTTTAAACCCTAAACTGAACTTTTTCCATTTAGTCAGCATTAGGGTTTTAAACCCTAAACTGAACTTTTTCCCTTAGTTAGCATTAGGGTTTTAAACCCAAAACTAAACTTTTCCCCTTTAGTCAGCATTAGGGTTTTAAACCCTAAACTGAACTTTTTCCCTTAGTTAGCATTAGGGTTTTAAACCCGAAACTAAACTTTTCCCCTTTAGTCAGCATTAGGGTTTTAAACCCTAAACTAAACTTTTTCCCTTAGTTAGCGTTACGGTTTTAAACCCAAAACTAAACTTTTCCCCTTTAGTCAGCATTAGGGTTTTAAACCCTAAACTGAACTTTTTCCTTTAATCAGGATTAGGGTTTTAAACCCTAAACTCAACTTTTCCCTTTAGTCAGCATTAGGGTTTTAAACCCTAAACTGAACTTTTCCCTTTAATCAGGATTAGGGTTTTAAACCCTAAACTGAACTTTTCCCTTTAGTCAGCATTAGGGTTTTAAACCCTAAACTGAACTTTTCCCTTTAGTCAGCATTAGGGTTTTAAACCCTAAACTGAACTTTTCCCTTTAGTCAGCATTAGGGTTTTAAACCCTAAACTGAACTTTTTCCTTTAGTCAGCATTAGGGTTTTAAACCCTAAACTGAACTCTTTCCTTTAGTCAGCATTAGGGTTTTAAACCTTGAACTGAAATCTTTCCTTTAGTCAGCATTAGAGTTTTAAACCCTAAACTGAACTTTTTCTCTCAGTCAGCATTAGGGTTTTAAACCCTAAACTGAACTTTTTCCATTTAGTCAGCATTAGGGTTTTAAACCCTAAACTGAACTTTTTCCCTTAGTTAGCATTAGGGTTTTAAACCCGAAACTAAACTTTTCCCCTTTAGTCAGCATTAGGGTTTTAAACCCTAAACTGAACTTTTTCCCTTAGTTAGCATTAGGGTTTTAAACCCGAAACTAAACTTTTCCCCTTTAGTCACCATTAGGGTTTTAAACCCTAAACTAAACTTTTTCCCTTAGTTAGCGTTAGGGTTTTAAACCCAAAACTAAACTTTTCCCCTTTAGTCAGCATTAGGGTTTTAAACCCTAAACTGAACTTTTCCCTTTAATCAGGATTAGGGTTTTAAACCCTAAACTCAACTTTTCCCTTTAGTCAGCATTAGGGTTTTAAACCCTAAACTGAACTTTTCCCTTTAATCAGGATTAGGGTTTTAAACCCTAAACTGAACTTTTCCCTTTAGTTAGCATTAGGGTTTTAAACCCTAAACTGAACTTTTCCCTTTAGTCAGCATTAGGGTTTTAAACCTTAAACTGAACTTTTCCCTTTAGTCAGCATTAGGGTTTTAAACCCTAAACTGAACTTTTCCCTTTAGTCAGCATTAGGGTTTTAAACCCTAAACTGAACTCTTTCCTTTAGTCAACATTAGGGTTTTAAACCTTGAACTGAACTCTTTCCTTTAGTCAGCATTAAGGTTTTAAACCTTCAACTGAACTCTTCCCTTTAGTCAGCATTAGGGTTTTAAACCCTAAACTGAACTTTTCCCTTTAGTCAGCATTAGGGTTTTAATCCCTAAACTGAACTTTTTCCTTTAGTCAGCATTAGGGTTTTAAACCCTAAACTGAACTTTTCCCTTTAGTCAGCATTAGGGTTTTAATCCCTAAACTGAACTTTTTCCTTTAGTTAGCATTAGGGTTTTAAACCCTAAACTGAACTCTTTCCTTTAGTCAGCATTAAGGTTTTGAACCTTGAACTGAACTCTTTCCTTTAGTCAGCATTAGGGTTTTAAACCTTAAACTGAACTCTTCCCTTTAGTCAGCATTATGGTTTTAAACCCTAAACTGAACTTATCCCTTTAATCAGGATTAGGGTTTAAAACCATAAACTGAACTCTTTCCTTTAGTCAGCATTAGGGTTTTAAACCCTAAACTGAACTTTTCCCTTTAGTCAACATTAGGGTTTTAAACCCTAAACTGAACTTTTTCCATTTAGTCAGCATTAAGGTTTTAAACCCTAAACTGAACTTTTTCCTTTAATCAGGATTAGGGTTTTAAACCCTAAACTGAACTTTTTCCTTTAGCCAGCATTAGGGTTTTAAACCCGAAACTAAACTTTTCCCCTTTAGTCAGCATTAGGGTTTTAAACCCTAAACTAAACTTTTTTCCTTAGTTAGCATTAGGGTTTAAAACCCGAAACTAAACTTTTTCCATTTAGTCAGCATTAGGGTTTAGACCCTAAACTGAACTCTTCCCTTTAGTCAGCATTAGGGTTTTAAACCCTAAACTGAACTTTTTCCATTTAGTCAGCATTAGTGTTTTAAACCCTAAACTGAACATTTCCCTTTAATTAGGATTAGGGTTTTAAACCTTAAACTGACCTCTTCCCTTAGTCAGCATTAGGGTTGTAAACCCTAAACTGAACTTTTTCCTTTAATCAGGATTAGTGTTTTAAACCCTAAACTGAACTATCCCCAGCTAGTCAGCATTAGGGTTTTAAACCCTAAACTGAACTTTTTCCTTTAGTCAGCATTAGGGTTTTAAACCCTAAACTGAACTTTTTCCTTTAGTCAGCATTAGGGTGTTAAACCCTAAACTGAACTTTTCCCCTTTAGTCAGCATTAGGGTTTTAAACCCTAAATTGAACTTTTTCCCTCAGTCAGCATTAGGGTTTTAAACCCTAAACTGAACTTTTTCCTTCAGTCAGCATTAGAGTTTTAAACCCTAAACTGAACTTTTTCCTTTAGTCAGCATTAGGGTTTTAAACCCGAAACTAAACGTTTCCCCTTTAGTAAGCATTAGGGTTTTAAATCCTAAACTGAACTTTTCCCTTTAATCAGGATTAGGGTTTTAAACCATAAACTGAACTCTTCCCTTTAGTAAGCATTAGGGTTTTAAACCCTAAACTGAACTTTTTCCTTAGTTAGCGTTAGGGTTTTAAACCCGAAACTAAACTTTTCCCCTTTAGTCAGCATTTGGGTTTTAAACCCTAAACTGAACTTTTCCCTTTAATCAGGATTAGGGTTTTAAACCCTAAACTCAATTTTCCCTTTAGTCAGCATTATGGTTTTAAACCCTAAATTGAACTTTTCCCTTTAGACAGCATTAGGGTTTTAAACCCCAAACTGAACTCTTTCCTTTAGTCAAAATTAGGGTTTTAAACCTTGAACTGAACTCTTTCCTTTAGTCAGCATTAGGGTTTTAAACCTTAAACTGAACTCTTCCCTTTAGTCAGCATTAGGGTTTTAAACCCTAAACTGAACTTTTCCCTTTTTGTCAGCATTAGGGTTTTAAACCCTAAACTGAACTTTTTCCATTTAGTCAGCATTAGGGTTTTAAACCCTAAACTGAACTCTTCCCTTTAGTCAGCATTAGGGTTTTAAACCCTAAACTGAACTTTTCCCTTTAATCAGGATTAGGGTTTTAAACCTTAAACTGAACTCTTCCCTTTAGTCAGCATTAGGGTTTTAACCCTAAACTGAACTTTTCCCTTTAATCAGGATTAGGGTTTTAAACCCTAAACTGAACTTTTCCCTTTAGTCAGCATTAGGGTTTTAAACCCTAAACTGAACTTTTCCCATTAGTCAGCATTAGGGTTTTAAACCCTCAACTGAACTTTTCCCTTTAGTCAGCATTAGGGTTTTAAACCCTAAACTGAACTCTTTCCTTTAGTCAGCATTAGGGTTTTAAACCTTAAACTGAACTCTTCCCTTTAGTCAGCATTAGGGTTTTAAACCCTAAACTGAACTTTTCCCTTTAATCAGGATTAGGGTTTTAAACCCTAAACTGAACTTTTCCCTTTAGTCAGCATTAGGGTTTTAAACCCTAAACTGAACTTTTCCCTTTAGTCAGCATTAGGGTTTTAAACCCTAAACTGAACTTTTCCCTTTAGTCAGCATTAGGGTTTTAAACCCTAAACTGAACTCTTTCCTTTAGTCAGCATTAGGGTTTTAAACCTTGAACTGAACTCTTTCCTTTAGTCAGGATTAGGGTTTTAAACCTTAAACTGAACTCTTCCCTTTAGTCAGCATTAGGGTTTTAAACCCTAAACTGAACTTTTCCTTTTAATCAGGATTAGGGTTTTAAACCCTAAACTGAACTTTTTCCATTTAGTCAGCATTAGGGTTTTAAACCCTAAACTGAACTCTTCCCTTTAGTCAGCATTAGGGTTTTAAACCCTAAACTGAGCTTTTTCCATTTAGTCAGCATTAGGGTTTTAAACCCTAAACTGAACTCTTCCCTTTAGTCAGCATTAGGGTTTTAAACCCTAAACTGAACTTTTTCCTTTAGTCAGCATTAGGGTTTTAAACCCTAAACTGAACTTTTCCCTTTAGTCAGCATTAGGGTTTTCAACCCTAAACTGAACTTTTTCCCTCAGTCAGCATTAGGGTTTTAAACCCTAAACTGAACTTTTCCCTTTAATTAGGATTAGGGTTTTAAACCCTAAACTGAACTCTTCTCTTTAGTCAGCATTAGGGTTTTAAACCCTAAACTGAACTTTTCCCTTTAATCAGGATTAGGGTTTTAAACCCTAAATTGAACTTTTTCCTTTAGTCAGCATTAGGGTTTTAAACCCTAAACTGAACTTTTCCCCTTTAGTCAGCATTAGGGTTTTAAACCCTAAACCGAACTTTTTCCCTCAGTCAGCATTAGGGTTTTAAACCCTAAACTGAAATTTTTGCTTTAGTCAGCATTAGGGTTTTAAACCCTAAACTGAACTTTTTCCTTTAGTCCGTATTAGGGTTTTAAACCCTAAACTGAACTTTTCCCTTTAGTCAGCATTAGGGTTTTAAACCCTAAACTGAACTTTTTCCTTTAGTCAGCATTAGGGTTTTAAACCCTAAACTGAACTTTTTCCATTTACTCAGCATTAGGGTTTTAAACCCTAAACTGAACTTTTCCCTTTAATCAGGATTAGGGTTTTAAGCCCTAAACTGAACTTTTTCCATTAGTCAGCATTAGGGTTTTAAACCCGCAACTAAACTTTTCCCCTTTAGTCAGCATTAGGGTTTTAAACCGTAAACTGAACTTTTTCCCTTAGTTAGCATTAGGGTTTTAAACCCGAAACTAAACTTTTCCCCTTTAGTCAGTATTAGGGTTTTAAACCCTAAACTGAACTTTTTCCCTTAGTTAGAGTTAGGGTTTTAAACCCGAAACTAAACTTTTCCCCTTTAGTCAGCATTAGGGTTTTAGGCCCTAAACTGAACTTTTCCCTTTAATTAGGATTAGTGTTTTAAACCCTAAACTGAAATTTCCCTTTAGTCAGCATTAGAGGTTTAAACCCTAAACTGAACTTTTCCCTTTAATCAGGATTAGGGTTTTAAACCCTAAACTAAACTTTTCCCTTTAGTTAGTATTAGGGTTTTAAACCCTAAACTGAACTTTTCCCTTTAGTCAGCATTAGGGTTTTCAACCCTAAACTGAACTTTTTCCCTCAGTCAGCATTAGGGTTTTAAACCCTAAACTGAACTTTTTCCATTTAGTCAGCATTATGGTTTTAAACCCTAAACTGAACTCTTCCCTTTAGTCAGCATTAGGGTTTTAAACCCTAAACTGAACTTTTCCCTTTAGTCAGCATTAGGGTTTTAAACCCTAAACTGAACTCTTTCCTTTAGTCAGCATTAGGGTTTTAACCCTTGAACTGAACTCTTTCCTTTAGTCAGCATTAGGGTTTTAAACCCTAAACTGAACTTTTCCCTTTAATCAGGATTAGGGTTTTAAACCCTAAACTGATCTTTTTCCTTTAGTCAACATTAGGGTTTTAAACCCTAAACTGAACTTTTCCCCTTTAGTCAGCATTAGGGTTTTAAACCCTAAACCGAACTTTTTCCCTCAGTCAGCATTAGGGTTTTAAACCCTAAACTGAAATTTTTCCTTTAGTCAGCATTAGGGTTTTAAACCCTAAACTGAACTTTTTCTTTTAGTCAGTATTAGGGTTTTAAACCCTAAACTGAACTTTTCCCTTTAGTCAGCATTAGTGTTTTAAACCCTAAACTGAACTTTTTCCTTTAGTCAGCATTAGGGTTTTAAACCCTAAACTGAACTTTTTCCATTTAGTCAGCATTAGGGTTTTAAACCCTAAACTGAACTTTTCCCTTTAATCAGGATTAGGGTTTTAAACCCTAAACTGAACTTTTTCCATTAGTCAGCATTAGGGTTTTAAACCCGCAACTAAACTTTTCTCCTTTAGTCAGCATTAGGGTTTTAAACCGTAAACTGAACTTTTTCCCTTAGTTAGCATTAG
>NW_027184394.1:0-55000 GCF_000393655.2 Nicotiana sylvestris
TATTCCCTGCATGTTTTCACAATCATTAGTATGCAAGGCAGTGGTAGCTTCTAAGGACCAGGTCCACTTTAGGGATTTTTCAAGATCATTATTTAGTCTTTCCAGATTAGTTTGGAGTTTCTCGTTTTTCTCAATTTCAGCACACATCCTAGATCTTATAGCTTTCACCTCATTTTCAAGCCTAATGTGTTCCTCACTGGCTATCTCCTTTCCCTTTCCAGAATTTTCAAGTTTTGACTTAGTCCATGGTTTCACTATTGTTTCCCTTAGGTCTGTAATTTCTGCCAACATATCATCCTTTTCTTTTCTGAGGATTTCAATGGTTTTCTTATGGTTAGTAACTACAACCACTAAGTCGTCTCTAGTTTGTTCAGATTCTCCTAATTCTAAGGTCAAAGAATCCCTATCCTCCACAAGACTATAAAAAGTAGTGATTAATATATCAGGTAAAGACATGAGTTTTTTTGGAGAATAGGATTTTAGATTTGTCTGAACATTCTTGAAATTTACCTCTTTGTTGCCATTGTCTTCATCATTATCTGATTGAGACATCAAAGCAAAAGTTGAGTCATATCCAATATCCTCGCCTTCAGCTGCCATCATGGAACTATCACCAGTATCAGGTTCATCTTCATACTCACTAGAGGAATCCCCCCATGCTGCAAGAGCTTGTCTCATCATATTATCAGCGGATCTTTTTCTCTTGAAGTCTTTGAAAGGAGCCGGGTTCGTCTTAGCTGTTTTCTCATGGTAGTTCTTGGAGAATTCTTGCTTCAAGAGAGGACAATCATTCATGAAGTGTCCAAGCTTTCCACACTTGTAACAAAGATCACAGTTTTTGGTCTATTAGAGCCGTCCCTTTTTAGTATTTCTCCATTTCTTCTGACCATCTTCTAAAATCTTTTGGTTAAGTAAGCCATGTCACTGTCTTCCTCACTTGAATTATTGTTATCAACTTTAAGTACCAGGTTCTTTTCCTTCTTTGGTTCTCTTCTTTCACTGTCTATCTTTCTTTTCAACTCATAGGTCTTCAAGTTTCCGATCAGCTCTTCTAAGGTCAGCTCCTGTAAGCCCTTTGATTCAATAATAGCATTCACTTTGCTTTCCCAAGATCTAGGCAGAAAGTTGAGGATTTTCCTCACTAGCTTATTTCTGCAAATAGTTTCACCAAGTGAGTGTAACTCATTTATGATGGAAGTGAATCTTGTGTGTATATCTTGAATGGATTTATTGTCCCTCATTTTGAAGAGTTCATACTCGGTAGTGAGCATATCAATCTTAGACTGTTTTACTTGTGTAGTTACCTTATGAGATGTTTGTAAAGCTTCCCATATCTCCTTGGCAGTGTCGCATGTTGAAATTTTATTATACTCTTCAGGTCCTATTCCATATACTAGAATTTTCTTGGCACGAAAATTCTTCTCCACAGCTTTCTTGTCTGCTTCAGTGTACTATTTTCTGGTTTTTGCCATTAAAAATGGAAGTTCCTCTAGTACCTTGGTTGGAACATAAGGACCATCGCATAATGATATCCCATAACTCACAATCCTCAGCCATGATAAAATCGTGTATTCTTGTTTTCCACCACCCATAGTATTGTCCATTGAACCTAGGTGGTCGGTATGTAGATTGACCTTCTTCAAAATTTGGTGGAGCAGCCATGAGGATCCTTCCTAGGTGTTAGCCTGATAGGAGGAACCCGCTCTGATACCAATTGTTAGTTTGTGTGAGTCCACCAAATAGTAGACTACCTGGTCCTCTACGAGATTCTGCTGAGAATACTAATAAAATAGTACGTAAATAAGATAGAGGATTTTTACGTGAAAAAATCCCACACAATGGGATCAAAAAACCACGACCTACACATGTAGGCTTTCAACTTCACTAACTTGTAAAAAATCTATTACAAACCACTTTGCAATGACTCCATTACAAAGAATTTACTCAACTAACTTGTGGTACTCTTACCACAAGCCACTTTGTGACTTTTTTGTTACAAAGGCTTTTACTAATTTGTGACGCACTCACCACAAGCCACTTTGTCACTCTACGGTTACAAAGGCTTTTGCTTATGACTAAAACTAGTCACAATATAAACACAAGGAGTTTACGAATTTACAAGAGGATTCCTAATCAAACGCTTCTAGCTAAGCAATTTAGGAGATACAATAAGTACACTCACAAAGTTACAACTCAACTAGGACAACAACAAGCTAACTTTAGGAACTGGTCCATAGTGGCGTTCAATTTTGTTCTTCAAGCTTGTGAGGATTGATTTCTCTGTTTTGGCAAGAAGCTTGAATGAGAAACTGAAACATTCAAGTGATGTTTTGTATAAAACCATTGTAGGTACACTTTGATCACTTCACTTGAAATGATGTGAGCACTTTAATTGGTCAGAGAATGAGTGGGCGCTGGAAACAATGCAGTGGGTTAGAAACAATGTAGTCAGTCACTTCGTTTCCAACTGTGTCCAATTGACTTTGTACTGCGATGAGGAAACCACAAGGGTATCAGATCCTTGTTTGGGTTCCTAGCTCCTGAAGCTGTAGGAGTTCACCTTTAGCTGGAATCTGTTAAGCTTGCAGTATAGTCCGAGTATGTCAGGTTCCCTATCTGGTTCTTAATAGTAAGTTTGTTAGATCATCAAAACATAAGGCAAAGACATTTAAAACCTATCATCAATCTTTGTAAAAGACATTTCATTCACTGCAATAAAATATTCTACTTTGTTTTTTCTCATGCTCTACAATTGTTCTTCAGCTTTATTGTTTGTTGTTCTTACTTTATTTGCTCTTAACTCACCTCGAGGCCTCCGAGATAATCGAGCTCGAGGTCCCCGTTGCTCTAACAACACTGGTTTGGTTCATCAATTCTTCTTACTTAAACCTAATATTACTTGTATATTCACTAGTATTGAAATAAATCACATATCTTTAAAACCACAAATTATCTTTAATTGTTATTCACATTTTTCGAGATAAATAATTATATTTTATGTCACATTGATTCCTTTATAATCTGTTTCAAGAGAATAACTCATTTTTAAGATTTGAAAATAATTTAACATTTTCGTTTTATCCTTAAATGAGATGCTCCATTTTGTAATCACAAAAATACTATAAATATATTTAAGATTATAAATACTGAAAGTGTCGTAACCACACAAATTCACAAGTTTCAAACGTTTTTGTGTTCACATGAAATGAAATGAAGGAAATATTTAAATGAAGCCAACCAAACTTTCAAACAAGACGTCTTATCTCTATGAATTGAGATCGGAATAAAGCAAGATGAATAATTATGTTTTAGTTTTAAATAAGTTAGAGTCCGTTATATGAGCATGTACTATTCATGTTATGTTGGTATATTTTAATCTCTGTCTCAGTCTCATATTATATTATACTTAAAAATAATCAATCCATTATTGGGGGAAAATAGAAGGTACGGATTCTTATCACTGCTAATCCTAAAAATTAGGTACAGGCAATTTTATTGTTCTCTTGATGTACTTATATATATATATATATATATATATATATATATATATATATATATATATATATCAATAATAATGTTGATAGGGCAAGTATAATCCACCGTAAATCTTGGGGCATTTGTATTTATACCCGCTTTGCAATAAAAATTGCAAGCGTACCCACTTTTTCGCGTAACTTCAGCATACGGGCCTGAAGTAGCAAATGCAATCACGCAAACTTCAGCATCCTAGTAGACGTGCCTGAAGTAGCAAAAAATGATGAACTAAATGTGCAGAAGTTTTTGTTTGTAATTGTTGAACTTAAGCATTCTAGTGCTGAAGTTTTGTTCTCTATTTGCTGAAGTTTTTATTTGTAATTGCTGAACTTAAGCATTCAAGTTAGCTAAAGTTTTGTGATGCTGAAGTTATTTAGTTCATTTGTAAAAACTTCAGCACTAAATAAGCTGAAGTTTTTTTGTCCTGGATTTATTAGTTTTGTCATTAAGCTTTTTCAACAGCTTCAGCAGAAGTGCTGGAGTTATTTAGTTCATTTGTAAAAATTTCAGCACTAAATAAGCTAAAGTTTTTTTGTCCTGGATTCATTAGTTTTGTCATTAAGCTTTTTCAAAAACTTCAGCAGAAGATGCTGAAGTTATTTAGTTCATTTGTAAAAACTTCAGCACTAAATAAGCTAAAGTTTTTTTGTCCTGGATTCATTAGTTTTGTCACAAAGCTTTTTCAAAAACTTCAGTAGAAGATGCTGAAGTTATTTAGTTCATTTGTAAAAATTTCAGCATTAAATAAGCTGAAGTTTTTTTGTCCTGGATTCATTAGTGTTGTCATAGTCAAACTACTGTAAAATAATCAGATTGCCAACAGTATCTATATCATAAAATTTTGGAAACAATAAACGTGAAAAGAACAGAATTATCATGAAAAGAATCACTAAGTATGACCTTAAACTTCCCGTACGTGAAAATATTCACAAAGTATTGTCTGCTAACTTACGTAATTATTTATAATTTATTTTTAAATAATCTGATAAATATACTTATGAAAATCATCCCATGAACTGAAGTTTCATAGCAGCACCAACAACAACAGAAGAAAGAAGAAGAAGAAGAAGAAGAAGAAGAAAAAGAAAACGAAGGAGGAGAAGGAAGAGGAGAAAGAGGGCTGAAATTGTTTAAAAAGTGGGTACGAGTTAAAAAAAATTTAAAAAATTGGTATAGATTAAATGGGGGCGACCAAATAGGGCGCCACGTGCAATTTTTATGTAAATCTTGAAGTCTTTAGAAAGGGGAAGAAATTCAAAAATAGCCAGATTTACAAGTGGTCATTCAAAAATAGCCACAGTTTCAAAAGTCATCAAAATTTAGCCACTTTTTATTTAAAGATAAATCTGAACAAAAATACTGTTCAAAATCCGGAAAATACTCCAGCATAATATTCTGGAATTGTAGTATATACTGGAGCCAGCAAAGTATACCGGTCCAACATAATATGCTGGAAGTTCATACATAGGTACACCGAACTCCAGTATATTATGCTGGACCGATCTCTATTACAGCAAAATAGTAGCTATATTTCAATAACTTAGCAAACGCTGACTATTTTTGAATGATGAATCCTAAAATTGGCTAGCACGTGCTATTTTAACTTAGAAAGGACATTGTTTAGGTTGCGTAATAAGGAACTAATTAAGACCATAGAACCATTTGACGCGTAATTAAGGCATGTTAATTGAGAAAATTCACTATCAAATGGCTTCCGTCCTGATGGCCCAATGGGCTCTTGCTAGGTAAATGACATCTGGTAACCACTTTAAGTATTTTGATTTATGAATAAGCTGATGGGTCTTGAATTTTAATTTTTTAATTTAATTTTTTGTGACAAAAATATCTTAAATTATTTTCTAAGTTAAAGATTTTGGTTTAAAAGTTGAGCACAAAATAAATAATAACCAATTTTAAATAGCATTTCTTAGAATGATTACGTGTGCACTAACCCCCAAAAGTGTGTTTTGAGTAATTTGTAGCAGTAGCGTAGTACGTAAATTAATAATGGGAAAGTGATCCGTGTTATGAGTACATCATTTTCAATAGTCGAGGAATTATACAAAAGGTAGATCTTGGAGAGTTTATTTGTTCAGTTCTCTGCATTTCAAAAGAAGAAGAGATCATTTAAGAAATGGAGTTTGATACAAGTCCCATTAATCGATGTTCCAAAGAGCATGAGAAGATCTATCAAGAATGGTTCAATTTCGCGGATTCAGGTAAATTGCTACCTTTTTTTCCCCCGTGTCATTCAAATAAGAGCAGAAACAAAGGAATTTGCAATAATGGGGGATTATTTATGGGGTACAGATGGAGATGGGCGTCTCACTGGAGGAGATGCCACAAAGTTCTTTGCCATGTCCAATTTGCCTCGTCCTGAGCTCAAGCAGGTTTGTTTCTTTTCTACTTCGTTTCTTTTATGTCTGTGAATGCTTCAACAATTAGGTGTTAACTGTTTTTTTTTATCTTGTTTAATTTGAATATTTGCTATCCAGTACTGTTATCATCCTCAATTTTGAATAGCAGTATCTTTTTTACAAGGGTGCTGTTTAGGTCAACTTACCTGCACCTCAAACTATTCCACTTGGTAACTGCTACCTCTCACCAGCAGCAAGCAAGAATCATTTAACTTTTACCGGCAAGGATTAGACTGATAAGAAGAAATCACATACATTTGAATGTTTTTTTTAAAAAAAAATAACTGTATTGTCCTGTATAGCTTGCACAAGTCTCAACTAATTTCACGGGATACCTGTTGCATCTCATTAGCACAGATACCGGGTAACTCTGTCCATCAAAGCTTAGACAGATGGAAAGAAATCGCCTAAGTGTTCATTGACCACTAGGCCACATTTGAACGTCTCATAAAATAAGTATGTCTAAGGCCTTCCATTTCTGGTATTTGTATTAAATGATAAGTTCTCAACTAATTAGCTTCTCGGAGTCTAGGTGCGCCTTTTGTAAAGGCACTTTTTGTTTCCTTCTTCGGTTCAATAGGTGACTTGCTAACTTGATCTTTGCGACGCATTAGCATGACCAACCTATCACTCAAAAGAACTCATGAAAATGACCTACGATCTAGAATGCTAAGCAGAAGATGAAAGACATGTGAGCAAGCTGTGAAAATCCTCAGGTTTTTAGGCCTTCTCTTAAAGGTTAATATTGTCAGTTGGCTCATTGATGATCATATTCAGGTTGCTATCATCTTCCGGGGGCTAAAGTGAACAAGATTGAGGCAGATGTTAAAGTTAAAGTATTTAGATAACTTCTAGTGATAAGCAGAATTAAGTTTAAACGGCAAAACAAAAATCTGAGCGAAGGGCAAACTGAACTCTCCTCCCTCCCTTGCACCTAAATCCTTAAATAAGGTATTTTTTTACTTGAGAAGTCCTATTATCTAGCTAGTTATCACATAAAGATATGTGACTATGGAATCGTATTTTGACCTATGTACGGACCTTATATTAGTAGCTTGTGCTGAATCGCATAGACCTCAAGTTTGCGGTTTCCTCCCAGTTTTGATGATTCATTTTCTGCTGCTTAAAATTGTTTCAACAATTTGTTTCATTTCCCTTCTTTTCCTAAGGTGTGGGCAATTGCAGATTCCAAGCGACAAGGTTTTCTCAGTTTTAGAGAATTTGTTATTGCAATGCAGGTACTACTTCTTTGTGCACTCTCATTTCAATTTTTTCGTTAATTCTAGTCCATCTAAAGCAGAAATCTTTCTTTGCTTTTTGATGTGTAGTTGGTCTCTCTGGCACAAGCTGGCCATGCAGTAACCAATGATCTTTTAAATGCTGATGGTAACTTGCGTAGTTTCATGTTTTTAATTTATAATGTACTGTGTTGTATGGCTTTCTTTAGCTTGTGCATCATTCTTCTCATATACTGATCTTACACATTTGAAATTCATTGCAGTTGATTTTGAAAATTTGCTACCCCCTGCAATGGAAGGTCTGGATGTCTTTCTTGCTGTAAGTATTCTGGATTCACCTTCTACCTTATTTTTCCTTTAACGCTGAAGTGACTGAACTGTAACCTTATTTATATCTTTTTAAACAGAAGAAGAAGAAGCCCATGCCTAAAAGCGAACCTGATCAGAATGGTATTTTACCTCATTACACACAAGAACTTATCCTATCTTTTCTTTCTTTATGGTCTTGGAGTGTGGGGAAGGGAGGTAGATGGTATGATTGCTTCTAACTGTTTGAATGGAGAAGCAGGTAGTGCTCCTGTCCCGACTGCACCAGCAACTAGTTGGTTTTCTTCATCGAAATCTGCAAAGAAGGTGAGTGTGGTTACTCTTTTTAAATAATATCACTCTCAAAATTATGCATTTTTTTGCTTATTCACAGCATATTTTGATATGCTATACAACTTTCATATGTTACCAATGACATACTAAAATTATGTATACCTATCAAAAAAGGGAAAAAAACATATTTAAATTCTGCATTATGTGGGGTTTACATATCGAGCTAAGTTGTCAAGAAGTATCTTTGTCCTTTTCCATTAGTATGAAGTTGTTTGATTTTATTTTGTCGGCTGTTGGTAGAAATTATTGCATGAGCTTCTCCTATCCCAAATTCCCCGACCACATCTTACAGCACTTCATGGTATGTTAATGCTTAGTTCTTGCTCCTAATGCTTCACTTTTTTCATCTGCCTACAGGTCTCTTTAACCTCTGTCACATCAATAGTTGATGGACTGAAGAAGTTGTACATCCAAAAGCTAAAGCCGCTAGAAATCGCATATCACTTTAATGATTTTGTCTCTCCATTGTTGGTAGGTGGTGCATTTCACTTCAGTGTTGCTTACTTTAAGATGTTGGGAAATAACTTCTTGCTCTTTTTCCTCCCCTTCAAGTATGCTTCCTTTTTATTAATACGGGAAAACTTGAAAATAGTGATAGATAAACAGCTGAAGTGCTATTGTTATGTGCTGTATGTGATAGGCGAATAGTGATTTTGATGCCAAGCCGATGGTCATGCTTTTGGGTCAATACTCCACAGGCAAAACCACATTCATTAAACATTTACTCAAAACCAGTTATCCAGGTTAGCTAATACTCCTTTTTACTCGTGTATGTCTCTTGTCTATGTGCTTAAGAGGCTCTTGTTTACATTGTCACATCCTCTATGTCTATAGGTGCTCACATTGGTCCGGAGCCTACAACAGATAGATTTGTGGTTGTCATGGTATTTTCGCCTTTCTTTACTCTTAATGACTGATATGTGGTTGTCATGGTAGTTTCGCCCTTTCTTTACTCTTACTGACCACTCTGGTCACTCATAACTGCTTGGATTATGGTCCTGAAAAGAAGAAATCTATACATGTCTCTGCCAAGCGTTCAATGCCTTCCTCCATTTAAGTGTCCCAACATAAGGTCCACTTTAAAAGACACTTCACAGTTTATAATTTTCTTTTCTTTTGTAGTCTACTATGTATGTCTCTATTTTTCATGTGGGAGTTCAGATTTCTGCTGCTTTTCGCAATAGTTTCACCAATATGATACATGCTTGGGAATAATTTTCTCAAATGTTGTGATCGCTTTCTACTGTGTGTAATACAGAACGGGCCGGATGAAAGAAGTATTCCAGGAAATACAATTGCTGTTCAAGCAGATATGCCATTTAGCGGTCTGACAACTTTCGGAACTGCATTTTTGTCAAAGTTTGAGTGTTCTCAAATGCCGCATCCTGTGAGTTATGGATCAATTTACTTGTACTATAAAATGAAACAACCTTTAACAAAACTCAGAAAACATTCAACTCCTTTTTTTCCTGAAACAACCTCTCTCTCGTGTTAAAAAAAGTTGTTGGAGCATATTACTCTGGTGGATACTCCTGGAGTTTTATCTGGGGAAAAGCAGAGAACACAAAGGAGCTATGACTTTACTGGTGTGACGTCCTGGTTTGCTGCCAAGTGCGATCTCATCCTTCTTTTGTTTGATCCCCACAAGCTTGATATAAGCGATGAGTTCAAACGTGTGATTGCTTCTCTTCGAGGCCATGATGATAAGATACGTGTGGTTTTGAACAAGGCTGACCAAGTTGATACTCAACAAGTAAGGCAAATTTTTTTTCTTTTGTTCCTTCATGTTTTCCACCGATTTCTGGACTATGCTACTGGTTTGATTTCATCAATTGATCTCAATTTCAGCTTATGAGGGTTTATGGAGCATTGATGTGGTCTTTGGGGAAAGTTCTAAATACTCCGGAAGTTGCTCGCGTCTACATAGGGTATGATCTCTGTATTTTTACAGCTAATCCAATAACCGACTTGAATGGGCATATTTTGGCCAACTAAATGTAATTGAGTTGCACCAAAACGGTAGTATGAGGATAAATAAATTAATGCTACCTGATGGATTCAGAACGTGGTAAACTAACTCTGCCTCACTGTTGGGTCAAACTTTTGGTAACATATACTAAGTCTAAGATAAATCGCTTGGGTTTTCAGGACTTGAAAGTGTGCACCTATGAGACATCACATTTGCTTACTAGATGCTATCATGTGTTTAATATAATTGACCAACCCACACAGTTGCTCCCCTCTCTAATGCTTAAGTGCAGATTTAATCTGGACACTTCAAATTAAATATGAAAATATGCATGTTCATTTCCGATAGTGTCATCAAGTCATTAGTGATATTTCAATTTAGATGGAGCATATATAAAATTTTCATTTCCATTTGGAGTTTTATATTTTTCATTAGCATTGTGATGTTTCGCTTGCACAGATCATTTAATGACAAACCAATGAATGAAGCTGCTACAGGACCACTCGGGAAAGAACTTTTTGAAAAGGAACAAGATGATCTCCTTACAGACTTGAAAAACATACCAAAGAAGGCTTGTGACCGTCGTGTAAATCCACAACCTCATATCGAGTCTTTATATTGCTCATATACTAACAATACTTTAAACATGGATTGAAAAGGAGGTTTTTATTGTGTACAGATCAATGAATTTGTAAAACGTGCTAGAGCTGCGAAGATACATGCATACATAATAGGTCATCTCAGAAAGGAGATGCCTGCTATGATAGGCAAAGCCAAGACACAGCAGAGACTCATTGATGAATTGGAAAATGAATTTGGAAAGGTTTAACTCTCTCAAACCCACCCGCGCATTTACATATTCACTAATCTGTCATGTACACATTCACAATGCTTATAATTTCTATACTGAGCACTAGTATTGTGTTGGAATGGACAATTTGTCCCAAACAGGTTCAAAGGGAATTCCATCTGCCTGCTGGGGATTTTCCAAATGTTGAACATTTCAGAGAAGTTCTCGGTGGTTATAGCTTTGATAGGTTTGAAAAGTTGAAACCCAAGATGATACAAGATGTTGACGATATGCTTGGTTATGACATCCCTGAACTTCTCAAGAATTTCAGGAATCCTTATGACTAACGAGGCCTAGTGCTGTTAAAGTTTGCAGTTATATTTGCCTGAATTTTGTTTATTATATAACTAACTCATTGTATCTTGTAAGTTGTAACCTTATTCCTTTTTGGTCTCTCACATTGAGAATTCTGCAAAGAATTTGGGTTCAATCAACCCATACTATCAGCCGGCAGTTATGGTGGCACATAAACACATATTCTTCAGAATTTTGAACACAGGAAGATAATTAGTTCTGTGTTAGCATGTGTCTTTCTTTTCTCTTGTTACAACAACAACAACAACAACAACAACCCAGTATAATCCCACAAGTGGGGTCTGGGGAGGGTAATATGTACGCAAACCTTACCCCTACCCCGAAGGGTAGAGATGCTGTTTCCAGGAGACCCTCGGCTCAAAAAAGCAACAGGAGACGATATATTAGTACCATAAAAATGCATAATAAAATAACAGCAATATAGGAGATATGAAATACAAAATACGAAATAAGAAATAGATGGCTGGTATAGTAAAAACTAGCAAGTAAAACCATGCAACAATAGACGAGCAATGACATTCTTAGTCTAACTCCGAACTGGCTAGTCTCACTCTATTGTGCTGTAGAAATATTCACAATTTTTCCTTAACCTACAACCTTAATGCTCGACCTCCTTAATTCCCTGTCAAGGGTCATGTCCTCAGTAATCATAAGTCGCGCCATGTCCTGTCTGATCACCTCTCCCCAATACTTCTTAGGTCGTCCTCTACCTCTCCGCGTGCCCACTACAGCCAGTCGCTCACACCTCCTCACCGGTGCATCAGTGCTCCTCCTCTGAATGTGCCCGAACCATCTGAGTCTTACTTCCCGCATCTTGTCCTCCATGGGGGCCACGCCCACCTTCTCTCGAATATCTTCATTCCTAATCTTATCCATACTTGTATGCCCGCATATCCACCTCAACATCCTCATCTCTGCTACTTTCATCTTCTGGATGTGTGAGTTCTTTACCGGCCAACATTCAGTTCCATATAACATGGCAGGCCTAACCATTGCTCTATAAAACTTACCTTTTAGTAACGGTGGCACCTTCTTGTCACACAAGACTCCCGACGCTAACCTCCACTTCATCCACCCCACCCCTATACGGTGTGTGACATCCTCGTCAATCTCCCCGATCCCCTGAATAACCGATCCAAGGTACTTGAAACTACCCCTCTTGGGAATGACTTGAGAGTCAAGCCTCACTTCAACTCCCGCTTCCGTCGGCTCAACTCCAAATTTGCACTCGAGGTATTCCGTCTTCGTCCTGCTCAACTTGAAACCTTTAGACTCAAGAGCATGTCTCCAAATCTCTAGCCTCTCGTTGACGCCGCCTCGTGTCTCGTCAATTAGAATAATGTCATCAGCAAATAGCATGCACCATGGCACCTCCCCTTGAATATGATGAGTCAGTGCATCCATCACCAGGGCAAATAGGAATGGGCTGAGCGCAGACCCTTGGTGCAACCCCGTAATAACTGGAAAGTGTTCAGAGTCGCCTCCTACTGTCCTAACCCGAGTCTTAGCTCCAGCATACATGTCTTTAATCACCCTAATATAGTCAACCGGGACCCCTTTATCCTCTAAGCAGCTCCATAAGACCTCCCTAGGAACCCTATCGTACGCTTTCTCCAGATCAATAAACACCATGTGGAGATCCTTCTTCCTATCCCTGTACTGTTCCACCATCCTCCTAATAAGGTGGATAGCTTCTGTGGTAGATCACCCCGGCATGAACCCGAACTGGTTGTCTGAAATAGACACCGTCCTTCGCACTCTCATTTCTACCACTTTCTCCCAAACTTTCATGGTATGACTTAGTAATTTGATGCCCCTATAGTTGTTACAGCTCTGGACATCACCTTTGTTCTTATACAACGGAACCATTGTACTTCACCTCCACTCTTCAGGCATCCTATTAGTCTTGAATATAACACTAAACAATCCAGTAAGCCATTCCAAGCCTGCTCTACCCACACACCTCCAAAGTTCAACCGAAATTTCGTCTGGCCCGGTAGCTCTGCCTCTTCTCATCTTACGCATTGCCTCCATGACTTCATCGATCTCAATGTCCCTACAATTACTTAATTCATGGGGACTGTCGGCATTCCTCAATTCCCCAAGTATAATATCCTGATCCCCTTCTTCACTTAGAAGTTTATGAAAGTAGGTCTGCCACCTCCTCTTAATCTGGTCATCTCTCATCAAAACTTTGTCGTCATCATCTTTTATGCACCTCACTTGGTCCAGATCCCGAGTTGTCCTCTCTCTCGCCTTAGCGAGTCGGAATAACTTCTTCTCCCCACCTTTGTTCCTTAGTTCCTCATACAGACGAGCAAAAGCTGTCGTCTTAGCCTCCGTCACTGCCATCTTCGCCTCCTTCCTAGCTACCTTATACCTTTGACTGTTCTCTCTCTTCTCCTCCTCGTCAGTGCTCCCTACTAACCGCAGGTAAGCCGCCTTCTTTGCTTCCACTTTACCTTGGACAACTGCATTCCACCATCAATATCCTTTGGGACCACCATTGTGGCCCGTAGATATCCCTAACACCTCTCTCGCCGCCTTTCTTATACAGTCCGCCGTCGTCGACCACATTGTGTTTGCGTCCCCACTACTTCTCCAAGCTCTCATTGCCGATAACCTTCCTTCCAACTCCTTAGCTTTATCCTTAGTTAAGGCGCCCCACCTAATTCTGGGGCGTCCTTGTACTGACCTCTTCTTCCTCCTTATCCTAATACAAATGTCCATCACCAAAAGCCTATGCTGCGTTGAGAGGGTCTCACCTGGGATAACCTTGCAGTCCTCGCACAACCTTCTGTCGCATCTCCTGAGGAGGAGATAGTCAATCTGAGTCTTCGCCACCGAACTTTGGTAAGTAACCAAATGTTCATCCCGCTTCGTAAAACTCGAGTTCGCAATGACTAGATCGAAAGCCTTGGCAAAGTCCTACAGCGAAATGCCCCCTCCGTTCCGCTCCCCGAAACCAAAGCTGCCATGCACCTCAGTGTACCCACCTGCAGATGACCCAATATGACCATTGAAATCTCCTCCTATGAATAATCTCTCAGAAGGCGGTATACTACGAACAATCTCATCCAACCCCTCCCAAAAGCGCCTCTTAATATCCTCATCCAAGCCTGTTTGCGGTGCGTACGCACTAACGACATTTAAAGTACCCTCGCCCACCACCAACTTAATAGTCATTAGTCTATCATTCACTCGCCTGACCTCTACCACGGACTCTCTAAGATGGCTATCTACCAGGATACCCACTCCATTCTTACCCCTCAGGACACCAGAGTACTACAACTTATACCCATTCACGCTTTTCGCCCTCGATCCGACCCACCTAGTCTCCTGGACACACGCTATATTAATCTTCCTCTTCTGAAGGATTTTACCAACTCTATGGATTTACTCGTTAGTGAACCTATGTTCCATGACCCGATTCTCAACCTATAGGCTCCTTGCCCCATCTACCTCCCCTGCTACCCGTCCCACCCCCTGACCTCAGCCCCACACTCTACCCCACCTGAGGACATGCCCTTATTCTATCATCCCAGACTATAACCACTACACCTACAACAATGTAGAGAAGACTCACTAGTGCACAACGGACAACGAATCAAACTAGAAGGAAACAAGTGGCAACTAGTATCCTAGTTGAAAGGTTTAACTATTGCGAAGTAAAGTAACAGTAATTTAGTTAACACCAAAAGGAAAACAGTAAAACAGGAGGTACCAACTCCCGTTAACAAAACCTGTGGCTGATTTGTTGTACTCGATGTAGTTGTACGCTCACGCACCACTTCCTACCGCCCTTTGCTGACACTCGCCCAGGTTGCTCTCCTTTGCCAGTGCTCGTGCGCCCAACTTGTCTCCAATACTTCGAGAATTCCTGAAAACACAGAAAATACCACGACCCAAAAACCAGAAGGAGTTATCACCGCTACCACTGGTATATCCCCAACAATATAAAATGTACAAAGAAAGGAGAAGAAGAAAACGAGAATATAAAGGGGTGGGGCAGATTTGGGACGCAAAAAGGGTGGGGCAAGAAGACCCGATACTATTATATAGTTATAGTATTATATATCATTCCACCACAAAAATTCATTTGAAATTGAGAAGCAAGGTCGAGAAAGAGAGTAAGTGAGAATACCACAGATTTGGAGTCAAACTCGCCAGAGCAGCGGTATTTCCAGCCATGGTCACCTATTAGAGGTCGTCAGATTTGATTTTTTAGTGAAAGCTTTTTAGATCTAGATTTTATTTGTTAAGAGAAAGAGGAAAATAAGTATTAGAAGATGAAGACAAAAAATAGGGGTCACCGGCGCAACTTCGTTTTCGGCCAGATCTAAAAAAAATGTCGGTAGGTTGCTAGATTTTCTCCCTCGTGATATAGATATCAATCCAAATACAAAGAAACTATGGTTCATAAAGAAACACGGCTCTTGACAAAAGACTATGCTTCTTTCTTTTCTC
This sequence comes from Nicotiana sylvestris, assembly GCF_000393655.2. Lineage (NCBI taxonomy): Eukaryota > Viridiplantae > Streptophyta > Magnoliopsida > Solanales > Solanaceae > Nicotiana > Nicotiana sylvestris. The sequence continues at coordinate 15,451 of NW_027184394.1, forward strand.
TTGTTATTTTCTGTAAATCAAACTGAAGGGCTTACATGAAAAGCTAAAGAAACTGCACTACACTCTGAGGTTGGCAGAAATAGAAGATGCCCGAAATACCAAGAACAACAACAACAACCCAGTGAAATCCCACTAATGGGTCTGAAAAGGGTAGTATGTACGCAGACCTTATCCCTACCCCAAAATACCAAAAAATTCACTGAAAAGTACATAGGAAAAACTTACACGTGGTGTTTACACCTATAGGTTATCATGGTTAAATAAAAACTAGGTAAAAGCGTGCATTATTTAGTTATGAGTAAGTAATATTAGTGTATATAAAAATACATGTCATGTATTTATTAAGTTAGTTGGAAACACCGAGTTTCATAGTGCAGGAAGTGGACTCACAATATAACGATTTGGGACTCAATTGATTTAAAGATAAGATAAAATTGTGCCATTAGCTAACTTTGGTCAGGTGATATCAATGTATGCAATATATAACTGTCATGTAATCAACATTGCACAACACAGACGTGCATGAGTTATTTTCTCCAGGATAGGTTGTAGACTCAAACATGAACCGATAGTATATTCAAAACAACCTTTTCATGGAATGGACAAATTAAAAATGAAAGAAAATAAGAGAAGTAAATAGAGAAAAAAAATGTAAAAAAGAGCTCAGAAACGCTGTAGTATCATCCTAGAATCGGACAACTGCAGCTACCCTTTAACATCACCGCATGTAGCGTCAGAAATCATCACGGCTCTTTTATGCACCAGCCGGGAATCGAACCCGGGTCTGTACCGTGGCAGGGTACTATTCTACCACTAGACCACTGGTGCTTCTTGATTCTTACGTAGTTTAAATATCTAATAATATGGACTCTAAGCTGTGCCGCAATACATAGATGAATGGAAAAGGAATTCGCCTTTACTCGTAGACTCGTAGTTCGCAAATCTCATTCCTAATCGCGCGAACTCGCAGAAACGACGAGCACCTAGGTCTGTGGCCTCTCACTTCTCTCTCTGTAACCCTGACTCACTCTGCGGTTTCTCTTTTTAGAGTGAGCTTTTTGTTGAACTCAACATGTTTGATGAAATGCCTCTTACCTTTTATAGTATCCAATTGTGCTTGTGCATTTCTCGTTTTAGAGTAAAGCTTTGATTTTGTTATTTGTTTCTCCTTGTAGGGAAACGAGAAGCTAACAAGATGCTGCCACAGCGGATGAAAAAGGCTATGACAGACAACCCAAAGAAATTAGCCAATTTGATTGACCTCGTAAGTCTCCCTTCAACACTTAGAGAATTCATGGGTCAGTCACAGACTTCTCGCTTAGGTTGTTTTAAACGTGTCTGGTCTTACATCAAGGAAAACAATCTCCAGGTATTAACCATATTAGTAAGCCGCATCAATTAGAAAATATCATGGTTGATAGCTCTTCCGTCCCATTTTATATTACATTGTTGAACTTATTTTGAAGTTTAAAATGTTATTTGACTTGCATATAACATTATTGATCGTTGAAGAATGTTAAATTAATGGTTGTAGAGTTGTTTTTGATAAGAGGCGGATTCATGATTTTAAGTTTATGGGTTCCGGAACACAACCCTTTTGATTATTGGGTTTTGGATAGATTACATAAAATGGATTTCGTAACACAAATACCTGAATTGTGCGAAAGTTATTTTTTTTTTTCCTGCTAAAACCCGTAGCTGAAACTGTAGACACGCCTGGTTTTGGTAGAGAACATCATATCAAGGTTTAAGTTTGAATAGTTTAATGAATTTGAATTTTTAGAAAGTTGTAAAAGTTAAATGGAATGGTGTTAAACATTTTGGAACATATCAAAAAAGGAATAATTGCCATATAAATCAGGTAAGAGGAAGTAGTTACTTGTATTTATATATTTATTATTAAATGATACTCTAGCTGTTTAGAATTTGCTTGTTTGATCATTGGCATGGTTTTCTTGCAAACAATGTTCTGAATTTCTTCTAAGATAGAGTGAGATATAGCATTGAGACAGGCGGAAAGTTAGCTAAGCAAATAACATTAGACTAATGGGTATATATGTTTGAGTGTGTCTGTAAATGACCATTGCTAACCTATATCTACTCTGGACCGCGGGGCCAACGCTAACATGTATAGATAACAGTCAATCACTTCTGCTATTGGCTTAGGCTTATGTATAAGTTTACTCTATTTCTTACGTCAGCAAACATATTCTTTTTATCAAGCAATTTTTTTCCTGATGCATAGAGGAAATAGCGGTTCATTTTTCCCTTCATTTAGTCTCTCATTTTTTCTCATGTTGCGTAAAATTTGCGTCCACTTTGATTTTTAGATGATTTCACTTTTTTGGCTGTGGTTGTGGTGCATACGATTTGTTGACATTTCTAATAGGTCTGTAGGAAGCTGTTGTAGATATTTCTCCCGTCTATGTGCTTGAAATATTACATTTGATCAGTTTTAGACAGAACTGCATATGGTTTGGCTTTATTGTGACTTTTCTGTGATGTTCTGCTTTTAGGATCCAAACAACAAGAACTTAGTTAATTGCGATGAAAAGTTAAAGAGTATCTTGTTGGGTAAGCCCCAGGTTGAGCTTACTGAACTACCAACACTGATCAAGCTGCACTTCCCTAAGGCACCAAGATGATCAAGTTTGTTGTAATGTTTGGTTGATGTGCTTATCCTTGATTTTTTACTAGATTCCATGGATTTTATGAAGCACTTAGATTACACATCTTGGTAAAAAGGCTTGCTTGGTTCAAGGTTCTACAAGTAGAAACATGTTTCATCTTCTGTGGATCTCCGCAGTTGAGACCATATCTCTCTGGGTAATTTTTAATTGTTTTGGGTAATCTTTATCGTATCTCCTTTTTATCTGTATCACTCTCTTTACCATTATGAGTTAACCAGGCTTCCTTGATGAACTTCATATTAGGAATGAGACTGTCTTCATCTTAGAGATTGTTGATAAACTCTGGCTCTTTCAACTATTGTGATTCATTCTTGGAATGCTTAAGCTATTGATGGTTAAGCAACATGCCACACTTACTGTAGTACTCTTTCTACAGTAAGAATGTTACAGCATGAGTTACACAAATATTACACCTGTATATTTGTGAAAATATTTTGCACATTATTCAGGGTAATATATTGTAATAGAAACCTGATTCGTGATTTTATAATGGAAACGCTGGAAACTAAATGTAAGAATTAACGAACGCTCTTAGGGTTGGTTAGGTACTACAATAAGTCCTGGATAGGTGTAATACATTGGCAATATGTTACATACTGTTGGTCTGAATGGCAGATATAAAGGCTTCAAATAGAAAGTGCGTTTGTTTTGCGGTCGGTATGGCTCTTTTGCATTATTCATGTACAACTGCGGTGATCCTAATCATCGTATCGATTCCTCACAGCTCAACCACAATTGCACTGGCCGGGAATCAAACCCGGGTCTGTACTGTGGCATGGTACTATTTTACCACTAGACCACTGGTGCTTGTTGTTTATTTTGTTTACCATAACGTGCTATAGTAGCTGTGAAGGCCTTTCGTCAGAGACAATGACATACTTGCTGTGAGGGTTGTGATGAGTTTTTTCCCTTTGGAACCCTATTCCCTGCATGTTTTCACAATCATTAGTATGCAAGGCAGTGGTAGCTTCTAAGGACCAGGTCCACTTTAGGGATTTTTCAAGATCATTATTTACTCTTTCCAGATTAGTTTGGAGTTTCTCGTTTTTCTCAATTTCAGCACACATCCTAGATCTTATAGCTTTCACCTCATTTTCAAGCCTAATGTGTTCCTCACTGGCTATCTCCTTTCCCTTTCCAGAATTTTCAGGTTTTGACTTAGTCCATGGTTTCACTATTGTTTCCCTTAGGTCTGTAATTTCTGCCAACATATCATCCTTTTCTTTTCTGAGGATTTCAATGGTTTTCTTATGGTTAGTAACTACAACCACTAAGTCGTCTCTAGTTTGTTCAGATTCTCCTAATTCTAAGGTCAAAGAATCCCTATCCTCCACAAGACTATAAAAAGTAGTGATTAATATATCAGGTAAAGACATGAGTTTTTTTGGAGAATAGAATTTTAGATTTGTCTGAACATTCCTGAAATTTACCTCTTTGTTGCCGTTGTCTTCATCATTATCTGATTGAGACATCAAAGCAAAAGTTGAGTCATATCCAATATCCTCGCCTTCAGCTGCCATCATGGAACTATCACCAGTATCAGGTTCATCTTCATACTCACTAGAGGAATCCCCCCATGCTGCAAGAGCCTGTCTCATCATATTATCAGCGGATCTTTTTCTCTTGAAGTCTTTGAAAGGAGCCGGGTTCGTCTTAGCTGTTTTCTCATGGTAGTTCTTGGAGAATTCTTGCTTCAAGAGAGGACAATCATTCATGAAGTGTCCAAGCTTTCCACACTTGTAACAAAGATCACAGTTTTTGGTCTATTAGAGCCGTCCCTTTTTAGTATTTCTCCATTTCTTCTGACCATCTTCTAAAATCTTTTGGTTAAGTAAGCCATGTCACTGTCTTCCTCACTTGAATTATTGTTATCAGCTTTAAGTACCAGGTTCTTTTCCTTCTTTGGTTCTCTTCTTTCACTGTCTATCTTTCTTTTCAACTCATAGGTCTTCAAGTTTCCGATCAGCTCTTCTAAGGTCAGCTCCTGTAAGCCCTTTGATTCAATAATAGCATTCACTTTGCTTTCCCAAGATCTAGGCAGAAAGTTGAGGATTTTCCTCACTAGCTTATTTCTGCAAATAGTTTCACCAAGTGAGTGTAACTCATTTATGATGGAAGTGAATCTTGTGTGTATATCTTGAATGGATTTATTGTCCCTCATTTTGAAGAGTTCATACTCGGTAGTGAGCATATCAATCTTAGACTGTTTTACTTGTGTAGTTACCTTATGAGATGTTTGTAAAGCTTCCCATATCTCCTTGGCAGTGTCGCATGTTGAAATTTTATTATACTCTTCAGGTCCTATTCCATATACTAGAATTTTCTTGGCACGAAAATTCTTCTCCACAGCTTTCTTGTCTGCTTCAGTGTACTATTTTCTGGTTTTTGCCATTAAAAATGGAAGTTCCTCTAGTACCTTGGTTGGAACATAAGGACCATCGCATAATGATATCCCATAACTCACAATCCTCAGCCATGATAAAATCGTGTATTCTTGTTTTCCACCACCCATAGTATTGTCCATTGAACCTAGGTGGTCGGTATGTAGATTGACCTTCTTCAAAATTTGGTGGAGCAGCCATGAGGATCCTTCCTAGGTGTTAGCCTGATAGGAGGAACCCGCTCTGATACCAATTGTTAGTTTGTGTGAGTCCACCAAATAGTAGACTACCTGGTCCTCTACGAGATTCTGCTGAGAATACTAATAAAATAGTACGTAAATAAGATAGAGGATTTTTACGTGAAAAAATCCCACACAATGGGATCAAAAAACCACGACCTACACATGTAGGCTTTCAACTTCACTAACTTGTAAAAAATCTATTACAAACCACTTTGCAATGACTCCATTACAAAGAATTTACTCAACTAACTTGTGGTACTCTTACCACAAGCCACTTTGTGACTTTTTTGTTACAAAGGCTTTTACTAATTTGTGACGCACTCACCACAAGCCACTTTGTCACTCTACGGTTACAAAGGCTTTTGCTTATGACTAAAACTAGTCACAATATAAACACAAGGAGTTTACGAATTTACAAGAGGATTCCTAATCAAACGCTTCTAGCTAAGCAATTTAGGAGATACAATAAGTACACTCACAAAGTTACAACTCAACTAGGACAACAACAAGCTAACTTTAGGAACTGGTCCATAGTGGCGTTCAATTTTGTTCTTCAAGCTTGTGAGGATTGATTTCTCTGTTTTGGCAAGAAGCTTGAATGAGAAACTGAAACATTCAAGTGATGTTTTGTATAAAACCATTGTAGGTACACTTTGATCACATCACTTGAAATGATGTGAGCACTTTAATTGGTCAGAGAATGAGTGGGCGCTGGAAACAATGCAGTGGGTTAGAAACAATGTAGTCAGTCACTTCGTTTCCAACTGTGTCCAATTGACTTTGTACTGCGATGAGGAAACCACAAGGGTATCAGATCCTTGTTTGGGTTCCTAGCTCCTGAAGCTGTAGGAGTTCACCTTTAGCTGGAATCTGTTAAGCTTGCAGTATAGTCCGAGTATGTCAGGTTCCCTATCTGGTTCTTAATAGTAAGTTTGTTAGATCATCAAAACATAAGGCAAAGACATTTAAAACCTATCATCAATCTTTGTAAAAGACATTTCATTCACTGCAATAAAATATTCTACTTTGTTTTTTCTCATGCTCTACAATTGTTCTTCAGCTTTATTGTTTGTTGTTCTTACTTTATTTGCTCTTAACTCACCTCGAGGCCTCCGAGATAATCGAGCTCGAGGTCCCCGTTGCTCTAACAACACTGGTTTGGTTCATCAATTCTTCTTACTTAAACCTAATATTACTTGTATATTCACTAGTATTGAAATAAATCACATATCTTTAAAACCACAAATTATCTTTAATTGTTATTCACATTTTTCGAGATAAATAATTATATTTTATGTCACATTGATTCCTTTATAATCTGTTTCAAGAGAATAACTCATTTTTAAGATTTGAAAATAATTTAACATTTTCGTTTTATCCTTAAATGAGATGCTCCATTTTGTAATCACAAAAATACTATAAATATATTTAAGATTATAAATACTGAAAGTGTCGTAACCACACAAATTCACAAGTTTCAAACGTTTTTGTGTTCACATGAAATGAAATGAAGGAAATATTTAAATGAAGCCAACCAAACTTTCAAACAAGACGTCTTATCTCTATGAATTGAGATCGGAATAAAGCAAGATGAATAATTATGTTTTAGTTTTAAATAAGTTAGAGTCCGTTATATGAGCATGTACTATTCATGTTATGTTGGTATATTTTAATCTCTGTCTCAGTCTCATATTATATTATACTTAAAAATAATCAATCCATTATTGGGGGAAAATAGAAGGTACGGATTCTTATCACTGCTAATCCTAAAAATTAGGTACAGGCAATTTTATTGTTCTCTTGATGTACTTATATATATATATATATATATATATATATATATATATATATATATATATATATATATATATATCAATAATAATGTTGATAGGGCAAGTATAATCCACCGTAAATCTTGGGGCATTTGTATTTATACCCGCTTTGCAATAAAAATTGCAAGCGTACCCACTTTTTCGCGTAACTTCAGCATACGGGCCTGAAGTAGCAAATGCAATCACGCAAACTTCAGCATCCTAGTAGACGTGCCTGAAGTAGCAAAAAATGATGAACTAAATGTGCAGAAGTTTTTGTTTGTAATTGTTGAACTTAAGCATTCTAGTGCTGAAGTTTTGTTCTCTATTTGCTGAAGTTTTTATTTGTAATTGCTGAACTTAAGCATTCAAGTTGCTAAAGTTTTGTGATGCTGAAGTTATTTAGTTCATTTGTAAAAACTTCAGCACTAAATAAGCTGAAGTTTTTTTGTCCTGGATTTATTAGTTTTGTCATTAAGCTTTTTCAACAGCTTCAGCAGAAGTGCTGGAGTTATTTAGTTCATTTGTAAAAATTTCAGCACTAAATAAGCTAAAGTTTTTTTGTCCTGGATTCATTAGTTTTGTCATTAAGCTTTTTCAAAAACTTCAGCAGAAGATGCTGAAGTTATTTAGTTCATTTGTAAAAACTTCAGCACTAAATAAGCTAAAGTTTTTTTTGTCATGGATTCATTAGTTTTGTCACAAAGCTTTTTCAAAAACTTCAGTAGAAGATGCTGAAGTTATTTAGTTCATTTGTAAAAATTTCAGCATTAAATAAGCTGAAGTTTTTTTGTCCTGGATTCATTAGTGTTGTCATAGTCAAACTACTGTAAAATAATCAGATTGCCAACAGTATCTATATCATAAAATTTTGGAAACAATAAACGTGAAAAGAACAGAATTATCATGAAAAGAATCACTAAGTATGACCTTAAACTTCCCGTACGTGAAAATATTCACAAAGTATTGTCTGCTAACTTACGTAATTATTTATAATTTATTTTTAAATAATCTGATAAATATACTTATGAAAATCATCCCATGAACTGAAGTTTCATAGCAGCACCAACAACAACAGAAGAAAGAAGAAGAAGAAGAAGAAGAAGAAGAAAAAGAAAACGAAGGAGGAGAAGGAAGAGGAGAAAGAGGGCTGAAATTGTTTAAAAAGTGGGTACGAGTTAAAAAAAATTTAAAAAATTGGTATAGATTAAATGGGGGCGACCAAATAGGGCGCCACGTGCAATTTTTATGTAAATCTTGAAGTCTTTAGAAAGGGGAAGAAATTCAAAAATAGCCAGATTTACAAGTGGTCATTCAAAAATAGCCACAGTTTCAAAAGTCATCAAAATTTAGCCACTTTTTATTTAAAGATAAATCTGAACAAAAATACTGTTCAAAATCCGGAAAATACTCCAGCATAATATTCTGGAATTCTAGTATATACTGGAGCCAGCAAAGTATACCGGTCCAACATAATATGCTGGAAGTTCATACATAGGTACACCGAACTCCAGTATATTATGCTGGACCGATCTCTGTTACAGCAAAATAGTAGCTATATTTCAATAACTTAGCAAACGCTGGCTATTTTTGAATGATGAATCCTAAAATTGGCTAGCACGTGCTATTTTAACTTAGAAAGGACATTGTTTAGGTTGCGTAATAAGGAACTAATTAAGACCATAGAACCATTTGACGCGTAATTAAGACATGTTAATTGAGAAAATTCACTATCAAATGGCTTCCGTCCTGATGGCCCAATGGGCTCTTGCTAGGTAAATGACATCTGGTAACCACTTTAAGTATTTTCATTTATGAATAAGCTGATGGGTCTTGAATTTTAATTTTTTAATTTAATTTTTTGTGACAAAAATATCTTAAATTATTTTCTAAGTTAAAGATTTTGGTTTAAAAGTTGAGCACAAAATAAATAATAACCAATTTTAAATAGCATTTCTTAGAATGATTACGTGTGCACTAACCCCCAAAAGTGTGTTTTGAGTAATTTGTAGCAGTAGCGTAGTACGTAAATTAATAATGGGAAAGTGATCCGTGTTATGAGTACATCATTTTCAATAGTCGAGGAATTATACAAAAGGTAGATCTTGGAGAGTTTATTTGTTCAGTTCTCTGCATTTCAAAAGAAGAAGAGATCATTTAAGAAATGGAGTTTGATACAAGTCCCATTAATCGATGTTCCAAAGAGCATGAGAAGATCTATCAAGAATGGTTCAATTTCGCGGATTCAGGTAAATTGCTACCTTTTTTTCCCCCGTGTCATTCAAATAAGAGCAGAAACAAAGGAATTTGCAATAATGGGGGATTATTTATGGGGTACAGATGGAGATGGGCGTCTCACTGGAGGAGATGCCACAAAGTTCTTTGCCATGTCCAATTTGCCTCGTCCTGAGCTCAAGCAGGTTTGTTTCTTTTCTACTTCGTTTCTTTTATGTTTGTGAATGCTTCAACAATTAGGTGTTAACTGTTTTTTTTTATCTTGTTTAATTTGAATATTTGCTATCCAGTACTGTTATCATCCTCAATTTTGAATAGCAGTATCTTTTTTACAAGGGTGCTGTTTAGGTCAACTTACCTGCACCTCAAACTATTCCACTTGGTAACTGCTACCTCTCACCAGCAGCAAGCAAGAATCATTTAACTTTTACCGGCAAGGATTAGACTGATAAGAAGAAATCACATACATTTGAATGTTTTTTTTAAAAAAAAATAACTGTATTGTCCTGTATAGCTTGCACAAGTCTCAACTAATTTCACGGGATACCTGTTGCATCTCATTAGCACAGATACCGGGTAACTCTGTCCATCAAAGCTTAGACAGATGGAAAGAAATCACCTAAGTGTTCATTGACCACTAGGCCACATTTGAACGTCTCATAAAATAAGTATGTCTAAGGCCTTCCATTTCTGGTATTTGTATTAAATGATAAGTTCTCAACTAATTAGCTTCTCGGAGTCTAGGTGCGCCTTTTGTAAAGGCACTTTTTGTTTCCTTCTTCGGTTCAATAGGTGACTTGCTAACTTGATCTTTGCGACGCATTAGCATGACCAACCTATCACTCAAAAGAACTCATGAAAATGACCTACGATCTAGAATGCTAAGCAGAAGATGAAAGACATGTGAGCAAGCTGTGAAAATCCTCAGGTTTTTAGGCCTTCTCTTAAAGGTTAATATTGTCAGTTGGCTCATTGATGATCATATTCAGGTTGCTATCATCTTCCGGGGGCTAAAGTGAACAAGATTGAGGCAGATGTTAAAGTTAAAGTATTTAGATAACTTCTAGTGATAAGCAGAATTAAGTTTAAACGGCAAAACAAAAATCTGAGCGAAGGGCAAACTGAACTCTCCTCCCTCCCTTGCACCTAAATCCTTAAATAAGGTATTTTTTTACTTGAGAAGTCCTATTATCTAGCTAGTTATCACATAAAGATATGTGACTATGGAATCGTATTTTGACCTATGTACGGACCTTATATTAGTAGCTTGTGCTGAATCGCATAGACCTCAAGTTTGCGGTTTCCTCCCAGTTTTGATGATTCATTTTCTGCTGCTTAAAATTGTTTCAACAATTTGTTTCATTTCCCTTCTTTTCCTAAGGTGTGGGCAATTGCAGATTCCAAGCGACAAGGTTTTCTCAGTTTTAGAGAATTTGTTATTGCAATGCAGGTACTACTTCTTTGTGCACTCTCATTTCAATTTTTTCGTTAATTCTAGTCCATCTAAAGCAGAAATCTTTCTTTGCTTTTTGATGTGTAGTTGGTCTCTCTGGCACAAGCTGGCCATGCAGTAACCAATGATCTTTTAAATGCTGATGGTAACTTGCGTAGTTTCATGTTTTTAATTTATAATGTACTGTGTTGTATGGCTTTCTTTAGCTTGTGCATCATTCTTCTCATATACTGATCTTACACATTTGAAATTCATTGCAGTTGATTTTGAAAATTTGCTACCCCCTGCAATGGAAGGTCTGGATGTCTTTCTTGCTGTAAGTATTCTGGATTCACCTTCTACCTTATTTTTCCTTTCACGCTGAAGTGACTGAACTGTAACCTTATTTATATCTTTTTAAACAGAAGAAGAAGAAGCCCATGCCTAAAAGCGAACCTGATCAGAATGGTATTTTACCTCATTACACACAAGAACTTATCCTATCTTTTCTTTCTTTATGGTCTTGGAGTGTGGGGAAGGGAGGTAGATGGTATGATTGCTTCTAACTGTTTGAATGGAGAAGCAGGTAGTGCTCCTGTCCCGACTGCACCAGCAACTAGTTGGTTTTCTTCATCGAAATCTGCAAAGAAGGTGAGTGTGGTTACTCTTTTTAAATAATATCACTCTCAAAATTATGCATTTTTTTGCTTATTCACAGCATATTTTGATATGCTATACAACTTTCATATGTTACCAATGACATACTAAAATTATGTATACCTATCAAAAAAGGGAAAAAAACATATTTAAATTCTGCATTATGTGGGGTTTACATATCGAGCTAAGTTGTCAAGAAGTATCTTTGTCCTTTTCCATTAGTATGAAGTTGTTTGATTTTATTTTGTCGGCTGTTGGTAGAAATTATTGCATGAGCTTCTCCTATCCCAAATTCCCCGACCACATCTTACAGCACTTCATGGTATGTTAATGCTTAGTTCTTGCTCCTAATGCTTCACTTTTTTCATCTGCCTACAGGTCTCTTTAACCTCTGTCACATCAATAGTTGATGGACTGAAGAAGTTGTACATCCAAAAGCTAAAGCCGCTAGAAATCGCATATCACTTTAATGATTTTGTCTCTCCATTGTTGGTAGGTGGTGCATTTCACTTCAGTGTTGCTTACTTTAAGATGTTGGGAAATAACTTCTTGCTCTTTTTCCTCCCCTTCAAGTATGCTTCCTTTTTATTAATACGGGAAAACTTGAAAATAGTGATAGATAAACAGCTGAAGTGCTATTGTTATGTGCTGTATGTGATAGGCGAATAGTGATTTTGATGCCAAGCCGATGGTCATGCTTTTGGGTCAATACTCCACAGGCAAAACCACATTCATTAAACATTTACTCAAAACCAGTTATCCAGGTTAGCTAATACTCCTTTTTACTCGTGTATGTCTCTTGTCTATGTGCTTAAGAGGCTCTTGTTTACATTGTCACATCCTCTATGTCTATAGGTGCTCACATTGGTCCGGAGCCTACAACAGATAGATTTGTGGTTGTCATGGTATTTTCGCCTTTCTTTACTCTTAATGACTGATATGTGGTTGTCATGGTAGTTTCGCCCTTTCTTTACTCTTACTGACCACTCTGGTCACTCATAACTGCTTGGATTATGGTCCTGAAAAGAAGAAATCTATACATGTCTCTGCCAAGCGTTCAATGCCTTCCTCCATTTAAGTGTCCCAACATAAGGTCCACTTTAAAAGACACTTCACAGTTTATAATTTTCTTTTCTTTTGTAGTCTACTATGTATGTCTCTATTTTTCATGTGGGAGTTCAGATTTCTGCTGCTTTTCGCAATAGTTTCACCAATATGATACATGCTTGGGAATAATTTTCTCAAATGTTGTGATCGCTTTCTACTGTGTGTAATACAGAACGGGCCGGATGAAAGAAGTATTCCAGGAAATACAATTGCTGTTCAAGCAGATATGCCATTTAGCGGTCTGACAACTTTCGGAACTGCATTTTTGTCAAAGTTTGAGTGTTCTCAAATGCCGCATCCTGTGAGTTATGGATCAATTTACTTGTACTATAAAATGAAACAACCTTTAACAAAACTCAGAAAACATTCAACTCCTTTTTTTCCTGAAACAACCTCTCTCTCGTGTTAAAAAAAGTTGTTGGAGCATATTACTCTGGTGGATACTCCTGGAGTTTTATCTGGGGAAAAGCAGAGAACACAAAGGAGCTATGACTTTACTGGTGTGACGTCCTGGTTTGCTGCCAAGTGCGATCTCATCCTTCTTTTGTTTGATCCCCACAAGCTTGATATAAGCGATGAGTTCAAACGTGTGATTGCTTCTCTTCGAGGCCATGATGATAAGATACGTGTGGTTTTGAACAAGGCTGACCAAGTTGATACTCAACAAGTAAGGCAAATTTTTTTTCTTTTGTTCCTTCATGTTTTCCACCGATTTCTGGACTATGCTACTGGTTTGATTTCATCAATTGATCTCAATTTCAGCTTATGAGGGTTTATGGAGCATTGATGTGGTCTTTGGGGAAAGTTCTAAATACTCCGGAAGTTGCTCGCGTCTACATAGGGTATGATCTCTGTATTTTTACAGCTAATCCAATAACCGACTTGAATGGGCATATTTTGGCCAACTAAATGTAATTGAGTTGCACCAAAACGGTAGTATGAGGATAAATAAATTAATGCTACCTGATGGATTCAGAACGTGGTAAACTAACTCTGCCTCACTGTTGGGTCAAACTTTTGGTAACATATACTAAGTCTAAGATAAATCGCTTGGGTTTTCAGGACTTGAAAGTGTGCACCTATGAGACATCACATTTGCTTACTAGATGCTATCATGTGTTTAATATAATTGACCAACCCACACAGTTGCTCCCCTCTCTAATGCTTAAGTGCAGATTTAATCTGGACACTTCAAATTAAATATGAAAATATGCATGTTCATTTCCGATAGTGTCATCAAGTCATTAGTGATATTTCAATTTAGATGGAGCATATATAAAATTTTCATTTCCATTTGGAGTTTTATATTTTTCATTAGCATTGTGATGTTTCGCTTGCACAGATCATTTAATGACAAACCAATGAATGAAGCTGCTACAGGACCACTCGGGAAAGAACTTTTTGAAAAGGAACAAGATGATCTCCTTACAGACTTGAAAAACATACCAAAGAAGGTTTGTGACCGTCGTGTAAATCCACAACCTCATATCGAGTCTTTATATTGCTCATATACTAACAATACTTTAAACATGGATTGAAAAGGAGGTTTTTATTGTGTACAGATCAATGAATTTGTAAAACGTGCTAGAGCTGCGAAGATACATGCATACATAATAGGTCATCTCAGAAAGGAGATGCCTGCTATGATAGGCAAAGCCAAGACACAGCAGAGACTCATTGATGAATTGGAAAATGAATTTGGAAAGGTTTAACTCTCTCAAACCCACCCGCGCATTTACATATTCACTAATCTGTCATGTACACATTCACAATGCTTATAATTTCTATACTGAGCACTAGTATTGTGTTGGAATGGACAATTTGTCCCAAACAGGTTCAAAGGGAATTCCATCTGCCTGCTGGGGATTTTCCAAATGTTGAACATTTCAGAGAAGTTCTCGGTGGTTATAGCTTTGATAGGTTTGAAAAGTTGAAACCCAAGATGATACAAGATGTTGACGATATGCTTGGTTATGACATCCCTGAACTTCTCAAGAATTTCAGGAATCCTTATGACTAACGAGGCCTAGTGCTGTTAAAGTTTGCAGTTATATTTGCCTGAATTTTGTTTATTATATAACTAACTCATTGTATCTTGTAAGTTGTAACCTTATTCCTTTTTGGTCTCTCACATTGAGAATTCTGCAAAGAATTTGGGTTCAATCAACCCATACTATCAGCCGGCAGTTATGGTGGCACATAAACACATATTCTTCAGAATTTTGAACACAGGAAGATAATTAGTTCTGTGTTAGCATGTGTCTTTCTTTTCTCTTGTTACAACAACAACAACCCAGTATAATCCCACAAGTGGGGTCTGGGGAGGGTAATATGTATGCAAACCTTACCCCTACCCCGAAGGGTAGAGATGCTGTTTCCAGGAGACCCTCGGCTCAAAAAAGCAACAGAAGACGATATATTAGTACCATAAAAATGCATAATAAAATAACAGCAATATAGGAGATATGAAATACAAAATACGAAATAAGAAATAGATGGCTGGTATAGTAAAAACTAGCAAGTAAAACCATGCAACAATAGACGAGCAATGACATTCTTAGTCTAACTCCGAACTGGCTAGTCTCACTCTATTGTGCTGTAGAAATATTCACAATTTTTCCTTAACCTACAACCTTAATGCTCGACCTCCTTAATTCCCTGTCAAGGGTCATGTCCTCAGTAATCATAAGTCGCGCCATGTCCTGTCTGATCACCTCTCCCCAATACTTCTTAGGTCGTCCTCTACCTCTCCGCGTGCCCACTACAGCCAGTCGCTCACACCTCCTCACCGGTGCATCAGTGCTCCTCCTCTGAATGTGCCCGAACCATCTGAGTCTTACTTCCCGCATCTTGTCCTCCATGGGGGCCACGCCCACCTTCTCTCGAATATCTTCATTCCTAATCTTATCCATACTTGTATGCCCGCATATCCACCTCAACATCCTCATCTCTGCTACTTTCATCTTCTGGATGTGTGAGTTCTTTACCGGCCAACATTCAGTTCCATATAACATGGCAGGCCTAACCATTGCTCTATAAAACTTACCTTTTAGTAACGGTGGCACCTTCTTGTCACACAAGACTCCCGACGCTAACCTCCACTTCATCCACTCCACCCCTATACGGTGTGTGACATCCTCATCAATCTCCCTGATCCCCTGAATAACCGATCCAAGGTACTTGAAACTACCCCTCTTGGGAATGACTTGAGAGTCAAGCCTCACTTCAACTCCCGCTTCCGTCGGCTCAACCCTAAATTTGCACTCGAGGTATTCCGTCTTCGTCCTGCTCAACTTGAAACCTTTAGACTCAAGAGCATGTCTCCAAATCTCTAGCCTCTCGTTGACGCCGCCTCGTGTCTCGTCAATTAGAATAATGTCATCAGCAAATAGCATGCACCATGGCACCTCCCCTTGAATATGATGAGTCAGTGCATCCATCACCAGGGCAAATAGGAATGGGCTGAGCGCAGACCCTTGGTGCAACCCCGTAATAACTGGAAAGTGTTCAGAGTCGCCTCCTACTGTCCTAACCCGAGTCTTAGCTCCAGCATACATGTCTTTAATCACCCTAATATAGTCAACCGGGACCCCTTTATCCTCTAAGCAGCTCCATAAGACCTCAATAGGAACCCTATCGTACGCTTTCTCCAGATCAATAAACACCATGTGGAGATCCTTCTTCCTATCCCTGTACTGTTCCACCATCCTCCTAATAAGGTGGATAGCTTCTGTGGTAGATCGCCCCGGCATGAACCCGAACTGGTTGTCTGAAATAGACACCGTCCTTCGCACTCTCATTTCTACCACTTTCTCCCAAACTTTCATGGTATGACTTAGTAATTTGATGCCCCTATAGTTGTTACAGCTCTGGACATCACCTTTGTTCTTATACAACGGAACCATTGTACTTCACCTCCACTCTTCAGGCATCCTATTAGTCTTGAATATAACACTAAACAATCCAGTAAGCCATTCCAAGCCTGCTCTACCCACACACCTCCAAAGTTCAACCGAAATTTCGTCTGGCCCGGTAGCTCTGCCTCTTCTCATCTTACGCATTGCCTCCATGACTTCATCGATCTCAATGTCCCTACAATTACTTAATTCATGGGGACTGTCGGCATTCCTCAATTCCCCAAGTATAATATCCTGATCCCCTTCTTCACTTAGAAGTTTATGAAAGTAGGTCTGCCACCTCCTCTTAATCTGGTCATCTCTCATCAAAACTTTGTCGTCATCATCTTTTATGCACCTCACTTGGTCCAGATCCCGAGTTGTCCTCTCTCTCGCCTTAGCGAGTCGGAATAACTTCTTCTCCCCACCTTTGTTCCTTAGTTCCTCATACAGACGAGCAAAAGCTGTCGTCTTAGCCTCCGTCACTGCCATCTTCGCCTCCTTCCTAGCTACCTTATACCTTTGACTGTTCTCTCTCTTCTCCTCCTCGTCAGTGCTCCCTACTAACCGCAGGTAAGCCGCCTTCTTTGCTTCCACTTTACCTTGGACAACTGCATTCCACCATCAATATCCTTTGGGACCACCATTGTGGCCCGTAGATATCCCTAACACCTCTCTCGCCGCCTTTCTTATACAGTCCGCCGTCGTCGACCACATTGTGTTTGCGTCCCCACTACTTCTCCAAGCTCTCATTGCCGATAACCTTCCTTCCAACTCCTTAGCTTTATCCTTAGTTAAGGCGCCCCACCTAATTCTGGGGCGTCCTTGTACTGACCTCTTCTTCCTCCTTATCCTAATACAAATGTCCATCACCAAAAGCCTATGCTGCGTTGAGAGGGTCTCACCTGGGATAACCTTGCAGTCCTCGCACAACCTTCTGTCGCATCTCCTGAGGAGGAGATAGTCAATCTGAGTCTTCGCCACCGAACTTTGGTAAGTAACCAAATGTTCATCCCGCTTCGTAAAACTCGAGTTCGCAATGACTAGATCGAAAGCCTTGGCAAAGTCCTACAGCGAAATGCCCCCTCCGTTCCGCTCCCCGAAACCAAAGCTGCCATGCACCTCAGTGTACCCACCTGCAGATGACCCAATATGACCATTGAAATCTCCTCCTATGAATAATCTCTCAGAAGGCGGTATACTACGAACAATCTCATCCAACCCCTCCCAAAAGCGCCTCTTAATATCCTCATCCAAGCCTGTTTGCGGTGCGTACGCACTAACGACATTTAAAGTACCCTCGCCCACCACCAACTTAATAGTCATTAGTCTATCATTCACTCGCCTGACCTCTACCACGGACTCTCTAAGATGGCTATCTACCAGGATACCCACTCCATTCTTACCCCTCAGGACACCAGAGTACTACAACTTATACCCATTCACGCTTTTCGCCCTCGATCCGACCCACCTAGTCTCCTGGACACACGCTATATTAATCTTCCTCTTCTGAAGGATTTTACCAACTCTATGGATTTACTCGTTAGTGAACCTATGTTCCATGACCCGATTCTCAACCTATAGGCTCTTTGCCCCATCTACCTCCCCTGCTACCCGTCCCACCCCCTGACCTCAGCCCCACACTCTACCCCACCTGAGGACATGCCCTTATTCTATCATCCCAGACTATAACCACTACACCTACAACAATGTAGAGAAGACTCACTAGTGCACAACGGACAATGAATCAAACTAGAAGGAAACAAGTGGCAACTAGTATCCTAGTTGAAAGGTTTAACTATTGCGAAGTAAAGTAACAGTAATTTAGCTAACACCAAAAGGGAAACAGTAAAACAGGAGGTACCAACTCCCGTTAACAAAACCTGTGGCTGATTTGTTGTACTCGATGTAGTTGTACGCTCACGCACCACTTCCTACCGCCCTTTGCTGACACTCGCCCAGGTTGCTCTCCTTTGCCAGTGCTCGTGCGCCCAACTTGTCTCCAATACTTCGAGAATTCCTGAAAACACAGAAAATACCACGACCCAAAAACCAGAAGGAGTTATCACCGCTACCACTGGTATATCCCCAACAATATAAAATGTACAAAGAAAGGAGAAGAAGAAAACGAGAATATAAAGGGGTGGGGCAAATTTGGGACGCAAAAAGGGTGGGGCAAGAAGACCCGATACTATTATATAGTTATAGTATTATATATCATTCCACCACAAAAATTCATTTGAAATTGAGAAGCAAGGTCGAGAAAGAGAGTAAGTGAGAATACCACAGATTTGGAGTCAAACTCGCCAGAGCAGCGGTATTTCCAGCCATGGTCACCTATTAGAGGTCGTCAGATTTGATTTTTTAGTGAAAGCTTTTTAGATCTAGATTTTATTTGTTAAGAGAAAGAGGAAAATAAGTATTAGAAGATGAAGACAAAAAATAGGGGTCACCGGCGCAACTTCGTTTTCGGCCAGATCTAAAAAAAATGTCGGTAGGTTGCTAGATTTTCTCCCTCGTGATATAGATATCAATCCAAATACAAAGAAACTATGGTTCATAAAGAAACACGGCTCTTGACAAAAGACTATGCTTCTTTCTTTTCTCTTGTTATTTTCTGTAAATCAAACTGAAGGGCTTACATGAAAAGCTAAAGAAACTGCACTACACTCTGAGGTTGGCAGAAATAGAAGATGCCCGAAATACCAAGAACAACAACAACAACCCAGTGAAATCCCACTAATGGGTCTGAAAAGGGTAGTATGTACGCAGACCTTATCCCTACCCCAAAATACCAAAAAATTCACTGAAAAGTACATAGGAAAAACTTACACGTGGTGTTTACACCTATAGGTTATCATGGTTAAATAAAAACTAGGTAAAAGCGTGCATTATTTAGTTATGAGTAAGTAATATTAGTGTATATAAAAATACATGTCATGTATTTATTAAGTTAGTTGGAAACACCGAGTTTCATAGTGCAGGAAGTGGACTCACAATATAACGATTTGGGACTCAATTGATTTAAAGATAAGATAAAATTGTGCCATTAGCTAACTTTGGTCAGGTGATATCAATGTATGCAATATATAACTGTCATGTAATCAACATTGCACAACACAGACGTGCATGAGTTATTTTCTCCAGGATAGGTTGTAGACTCAAACATGAACCGATAGTATATTCAAAACAACCTTTTCATGGAATGGACAAATTAAAAATGAAAGAAAATAAGAGAAAAATGAGCTCAGAAACGCTGTAGTATCATCCTAGAATCGGACAACTGCGGCGACCCTTTAACATCACCGCACGTAGCGCCAGAAATCATCACGGCTCTTTTATGCACCAGCCGGGAATCGAACCCGGGTCTGTACCGTGGCAGGGTACTATTCTACCACTAGACCACTGGTGCTTCTTGATTCTTACGTAGTTTAAATATCTAATAATATGGACTCTAAGCTGTGCCGCAATACATAGATGAATGGAAAAGGAATTCGCCTTTACTCGTAGACTCGTAGTTCGCAAATCTCATTCCTAATCGCGCGAACTCGCAGAAACGACGAGCACCTAGGTCTGTGGCCTCTCACTTCTCTCTCTGTAACCCTGACTCACTCTGCGGTTTCTCTTTTTAGAGTGAGCTTTTTGTTGAACTCAACATGTTTGATGAAATGCCTCTTACCTTTTATAGTATCCAATTGTGCTTGTGCATTTCTCGTTTTAGAGTAAAGCTTTGATTTTGTTATTTGTTTCTCCTTGTAGGGAAACGAGAAGCTAACAAGATGCTGCCACAGCGGATGAAAAAGGCTATGACAGACAACCCAAAGAAATTAGCCAATTTGATTGACCTCGTAAATCTCCCTTCAACACTTAGAGAATTCATGGGTCAGTCACAGACTTCTCGCTTAGGTTGTTTTAAACGTGTCTGGTCTTACATCAAGGAAAACAATCTCCAGGTATTAACCATATTAGTAAGCCGCATCAATTAGAAAATATCATGGTTGATAGCTCTTCCGTCCCATTTTATATTACATTGTTGAACTTATTTTGAAGTTTAAAATGTTATTTGACTTGCATATAACATTATTGATCGTTGAAGAATGTTAAATTAATGGTTGTAGAGTTGTTTTTGATAAGAGGCGGATTCATGATTTTAAGTTTATGGGTTCCGGAACACAACCCTTTTGATTATTGGGTTTTGGATAGATTACATAAAATGGATTTCGTAACACAAATACCTGAATTGTGCGAAAGTTATTTTTTTTTTCCTGCTAAACCCGTAGCTGAAACTGTAGACACGCCTGGTTTTGGTAGAGAACATCATATCAAGGTTTAAGTTTGAATAGTTTAATGAATTTGAATTTTTAGAAAGTTGTAAAAGTTAAATGGAATGGTGTTAAACATTTTGGAACATATCAAAAAAGGAATAATTGCCATATAAATCAGGTAAGAGGAAGTAGTTACTTGTATTTATATATTTATTATTAAATGATACTCTAGCTGTTTAGAATCTGCTTGTTTGATCATTGGCATGGTTTTCTTGCAAACAATGTTCTGAATTTCTTCTAAGATAGAGTGAGATATAGCATTGAGACAGGCGGAAAGTTAGCTAAGCAAATAACATTAGACTAATGGGTATATATGTTTGAGTGTGTCTGTAAATGACCATTGCTAACCTATATCTACTCTGGACCGCGGGGCCAACGCTAACATGTATAGATAACAGTCAATCACTTCTGCTATTGGCTTAGGCTTATGTATAAGTTTACTCTATTTCTTACGTCAGCAAACATATTCTTTTTATCAAGCAATTTTTTTCCTGATGCATAGAGGAAATAGCGGTTCATTTTTCCCTTCATTTAGTCTCTCATTTTTTCTCATGTTGCGTAAAATTTGCGTCCACTTTGATTTTTAGATGATTTCACTTTTTTGGCAGTGGTTGTGGTGCATACGATTTGTTGACATTTCTAATAGGTCTGTAGGAAGCTGTTGTAGATATTTCTCCCGTCTATGTGCTTGAAATATTACATTTGATCAGTTTTAGACAGAACTGCATATGGTTTGGCTTTATTGTGACTTTTCTGTGATGTTCTGCTTTTAGGATCCAAACAACAAGAACTTAGTTAATTGCGATGAAAAGTTAAAGAGTATCTTGTTGGGTAAGCCCCAGGTTGAGCTTACTGAACTACCAACACTGATCAAGCTGCACTTCCCTAAGGCACCAAGATGATCAAGTTTGTTGTAATGTTTGGTTGATGTGCTTATCCTTGATTTTTTACTAGATTCCATGGATTTTATGAAGCACTTAGATTACACATCTTGGTAAAAAGGCTTGCTTGGTTCAAGGTTCTACAAGTAGAAACATGTTTCATCTTCTGTGGATCTCCGCAGTTGAGACCATATCTCTCTGGGTAATTTTTAATTGTTTTGGGTAATCTTTATCGTATCTCCTTTTTATCTGTATCACTCTCTTTACCATTATGAGTTAACCAGGCTTCCTTGATGAACTTCATATTAGGAATGAGACTGTCTTCATCTTAGAGATTGTTGATAAACTCTGGCTCTTTCAACTATTGTGATTCATTCTTGGAATGCTTAAGCTATTGATGGTTAAGCAACATGCCACACTTACTGTAGTACTCTTTCTACAGTAAGAATGTTACAGCATGAGTTACACAAATATTACACCTGTATATTTGTGAAAATATTTTGCACATTATTCAGGGTAATATATTGTAATAGAAACCTGATTCGTGATTTTATAATGGAAACGCTGGAAACTAAATGTAAGAATTAACGAACGCTCTTAGGGTTGGTTAGGTACTACAATAAGTCCTGGATAGGTGTAATACATTGGCAATATGTTACATACTGTTGGTCTGAATGGCAGATATAAAGGCTTCAAATAGAAAGTGCGTTTGTTTTGCGGTCGGTATGGCTCTTTTGCATTATTCATGTACAACTGCGGTGATCCTAATCATCGTATCGATTCCTCACAGCTCAACCACAATTGCACTGGCCGGGAATCAAACCCGGGTCTGTACTGTGGCATGGTACTATTTTACCACTAGACCACTGGTGCTTGTTGTTTATTTTGTTTACCATAACGTGCTATAGTAGCTGTGAAGGCCTTTCGTCAGAGACAATGACATACTTGCTGTGAGGGTTGTGATGAGTTTTTTCCCTTTGGAACCCTATTCCCTGCATGTTTTCACAATCATTAGTATGCAAGGCAGTGGTAGCTTCTAAGGACCAGGTCCACTTTAGGGATTTTTCAAGATCATTATTTACTCTTTCCAGATTAGTTTGGAGTTTCTCGTTTTTCTCAATTTCAGCACACATCCTAGATCTTATAGCTTTCACCTCATTTTCAAGCCTAATGTGTTCCTCACTGGCTATCTCCTTTCCCTTTCCAGAATTTTCAGGTTTTGACTTAGTCCATGGTTTCACTATTGTTTCCCTTAGGTCTGTAATTTCTGCCAACATATCATCCTTTTCTTTTCTGAGGATTTCAATGGTTTTCTTATGGTTAGTAACTACAACCACTAAGTCGTCTCTAGTTTGTTCAAATTCTCCTAATTCTAAGGTCAAAGAATCCCTATCCTCCACAAGACTATAAAAAGTAGTGATTAATATATCAGGTAAAGACATGAGTTTTTTTGGAGAATAGGATTTTAGATTTGTTTGAACATTCCTGAAATTTACCTCTTTGTTGCCGTTGTCTTCATCATTATCTGATTGAGACATCAAAGCAAAAGTTGAGTCATATCCAATATCCTCGCCTTCAGCTGCCATCATGGAACTATCACCAGTATCAGGTTCATCTTCATACTCACTAGAGGAATCCCCCCATGCTGCAAGAGCCTGTCTCATCATATTATCAGCGGATCTTTTTCTCTTGAAGTCTTTGAAAGGAGCCGGGTTCGTCTTAGCTGTTTTCTCATGGTAGTTCTTGGAGAATTCTTGCTTCAAGAGAGGACAATCATTCATGAAGTGTCCAAGCTTTCCACACTTGTAACAAAGATCACAGTTTTTGGTCTATTAGAGCCGTCCCTTTTTAGTATTTCTCCATTTCTTCTGACCATCTTCTAAAATCTTTTGGTTAAGTAAGCCATGTCACTGTCTTCCTCACTTGAATTATTGTTATCAGCTTTAAGTACCAGGTTCTTTTCCTTCTTTGGTTCTCTTCTTTCACTGTCTATCTTTCTTTTCAACTCATAGGTCTTCAAGTTTCCGATCAGCTCTTCTAAGGTCAGCTCCTGTAAGCCCTTTGATTCAATAATAGCATTCACTTTGCTTTCCCAAGATCTAGGCAGAAAGTTGAGGATTTTCCTCACTAGCTTATTTCTGCAAATAGTTTCACCAAGTGAGTGTAACTCATTTATGATGGAAGTGAATCTTGTGTGTATATCTTGAATGGATTTATTGTCCCTCATTTTGAAGAGTTCATACTCGGTAGTGAGCATATCAATCTTAGACTGTTTTACTTGTGTAGTTACCTTATGAGATGTTTGTAAAGCTTCCCATATCTCCTTGGCAGTGTCGCATGTTGAAATTTTATTATACTCTTCAGGTCCTATTCCATATACTAGAATTTTCTTGGCACGAAAATTCTTCTCCACAGCTTTCTTGTCTGCTTCAGTGTACTATTTTCTGGTTTTTGCCATTAAAAATGGAAGTTCCTCTAGTACCTTGGTTGGAACATAAGGACCATCGCATAATGATATCCCATAACTCACAATCCTCAGCCATGATAAAATCGTGTATTCTTGTTTTCCACCACCCATAGTATTGTCCATTGAACCTAGGTGGTCGGTATGTAGATTGACCTTCTTCAAAATTTGGTGGAGCAGCCATGAGGATCCTTCCTAGGTGTTAGCCTGATAGGAGGAACCCGCTCTGATACCAATTGTTAGTTTGTGTGAGTCCACCAAATAGTAGACTACCTGGTCCTCTACGAGATTCTGCTGAGAATACTAATAAAATAGTACGTAAATAAGATAGAGGATTTTTACGTGAAAAAATCCCACACAATGGGATCAAAAAACCACGACCTACACATGTAGGCTTTCAACTTCACTAACTTGTAAAAAATCTATTACAAACCACTTTGCAATGACTCCATTACAAAGAATTTACTCAACTAACTTGTGGTACTCTTACCACAAGCCACTTTGTGACTTTTTTGTTACAAAGGCTTTTACTAATTTGTGACGCACTCACCACAAGCCACTTTGTCACTCTACGGTTACAAAGGCTTTTGCTTATGACTAAAACTAGTCACAATATAAACACAAGGAGTTTACGAATTTACAAGAGGATTCCTAATCAAACGCTTCTAGCTAAGCAATTTAGGAGATACAATAAGTACACTCACAAAGTTACAACTCAACTAGGACAACAACAAGCTAACTTTAGGAACTGGTCCATAGTGGCGTTCAATTTTGTTCTTCAAGCTTGTGAGGATTGATTTCTCTGTTTTGGCAAGAAGCTTGAATGAGAAACTGAAACATTCAAGTGATGTTTTGTATAAAACCATTGTAGGTACACTTTGATCACATCACTTGAAATGATGTGAGCACTTTAATTGGTCAGAGAATGAGTGGGCGCTGGAAACAATGCAGTGGGTTAGAAACAATGTAGTCAGTCACTTCGTTTCCAACTGTGTCCAATTGACTTTGTACTGCGATGAGGAAACCACAAGGGTATCAGATCCTTGTTTGGGTTCCTAGCTCCTGAAGCTGTAGGAGTTCACCTTTAGCTGGAATCTGTTAAGCTTGCAGTATAGTCCGAGTATGTCAGGTTCCCTATCTGGTTCTTAATAGTAAGTTTGTTAGATCATCAAAACATAAGGCAAAGACATTTAAAACCTATCATCAATCTTTGTAAAAGACATTTCATTCACTGCAATAAAATATTCTACTTTGTTTTTTCTCATGCTCTACAATTATTCTTCAGCTTTATTGTTTGTTGTTCTTACTTTATTTGCTCTTAACTCACCTCGAGGCCTCCGAGATAATCGAGCTCGAGGTCCCCGTTGCTCTAACAACACTGGTTTGGTTCATCAATTCTTCTTACTTAAACCTAATATTACTTGTATATTCACTAGTATTGAAATAAATCACATATCTTTAAAACCACAAATTATCTTTAATTGTTATTCACATTTTTCGAGATAAATAATTATATTTTATGTCACATTGATTCCTTTATAATCTGTTTCAAGAGAATAACTCATTTTTAAGATTTGAAAATAATTTAACATTTTCGTTTTATCCTTAAATGAGATGCTCCATTTTGTAATCACAAAAATACTATAAATATATTTAAGATTATAAATACTGAAAGTGTCGTAACCACACAAATTCACAAGTTTCAAACGTTTTTGTGTTCACATGAAATGAAATGAAGGAAATATTTAAATGAAGCCAACCAAACTTTCAAACAAGACGTCTTATCTCTATGAATTGAGATCGGAATAAAGCAAGATGAATAATTATGTTTTAGTTTTAAATAAGTTAGAGTCCGTTATATGAGCATGTACTATTCATGTTATGTTGGTATATTTTAATCTCTGTCTCAGTCTCATATTATATTATACTTAAAAATAATCAATCCATTATTGGGGGAAAATAGAAGGTACGGATTCTTATCACTGCTAATCCTAAAAATTAGGTACAGGCAATTTTATTGTTCTCTTGATGTACTTATATATATATATATATATATATATATATATATATATATATATATATATATATATCAATAATAATGTTGATAGGGCAAGTATAATCCACCGTAAATCTTGGGGCATTTGTATTTATACCCGCTTTGCAATAAAAATTGCAAGCGTACCCACTTTTTCGCGTAACTTCAGCATACGGGCCTGAAGTAGCAAATGCAATCACGCAAACTTCAGCATCCTAGTAGACGTGCCTGAAGTAGCAAAAAATGATGAACTAAATGTGCAGAAGTTTTTGTTTGTAATTGTTGAACTTAAGCATTCTAGTGCTGAAGTTTTGTTCTCTATTTGCTGAAGTTTTTATTTGTAATTGCTGAACTTAAGCATTCAAGTTGCTAAAGTTTTGTGATGCTGAAGTTATTTAGTTCATTTGTAAAAACTTCAGCACTAAATAAGCTGAAGTTTTTTTGTCCTGGATTTATTAGTTTTGTCATTAAGCTTTTTCAACAGCTTCAGCAGAAGTGCTGGAGTTATTTAGTTCATTTGTAAAAATTTCAGCACTAAATAAGCTAAAGTTTTTTTGTCCTGGATTCATTAGTTTTGTCATTAAGCTTTTTCAAAAACTTCAGCAGAAGATGCTGAAGTTATTTAGTTCATTTGTAAAAACTTCAGCACTAAATAAGCTAAAGTTTTTTTGTCATGGATTCATTAGTTTTGTCACAAAGCTTTTTCAAAAACTTCAGTAGAAGATGCTGAAGTTATTTAGTTCATTTGTAAAAATTTCAGCATTAAATAAGCTGAAGTTTTTTTGTCCTGGATTCATTAGTGTTGTCATAGTCAAACTACTGTAAAATAATCAGATTGCCAACAGTATCTATATCATAAAATTTTGGAAACAATAAACGTGAAAAGAACAGAATTATCATGAAAAGAATCACTAAGTATGACCTTAAACTTCCCGTACGTGAAAATATTCACAAAGTATTGTCTGCTAACTTACGTAATTATTTATAATTTATTTTTAAATAATCTGATAAATATACTTATGAAAATCATCCCATGAACTGAAGTTTCATAGCAGCACCAACAACAACAGAAGAAAGAAGAAGAAGAAGAAGAAGAAGAAGAAAAAGAAAACGAAGGAGGAGAAGGAAGAGGAGAAAGAGGGCTGAAATTGTTTAAAAAGTGGGTACGAGTTAAAAAAAATTTAAAAAATTGGTATAGATTAAATGGGGGCGACCAAATAGGGCGCCACGTGCAATTTTTATGTAAATCTTGAAGTCTTTAGAAAGGGGAAGAAATTCAAAAATAGCCAGATTTACAAGTGGTCATTCAAAAATAGCCACAGTTTCAAAAGTCATCAAAATTTAGCCACTTTTTATTTAAAGATAAATCTGAACAAAAATACTGTTCAAAATCCGGAAAATACTCCAGCATAATATTCTGGAATTCTAGTATATACTGGAGCCAGCAAAGTATACCGGTCCAACATAATATGCTGGAAGTTCATACATAGGTACACCGAACTCCAGTATATTATGCTGGACCGATCTCTGTTACAGCAAAATAGTAGCTATATTTCAATAACTTAGCAAACGCTGGCTATTTTTGAATGATGAATCCTAAAATTGGCTAGCACGTGCTATTTTAACTTAGAAAGGACATTGTTTAGGTTGCGTAATAAGGAACTAATTAAGACCATAGAACCATTTGACGCGTAATTAAGGCATGTTAATTGAGAAAATTCACTATCAAATGGCTTCCGTCCTGATGGCCCAATGGGCTCTTGCTAGGTAAATGACATCTGGTAACCACTTTAAGTATTTTGATTTATGAATAAGCTGATGGGTCTTGAATTTTAATTTTTTAATTTAATTTTTTGTGACAAAAATATCTTAAATTATTTTCTAAGTTAAAGATTTTGGTTTAAAAGTTGAGCACAAAATAAATAATAACCAATTTTAAATAGCATTTCTTAGAATGATTACGTGTGCACTAACCCCCAAAAGTGTGTTTTGAGTAATTTGTAGCAGTAGCGTAGTACGTAAATTAATAATGGGAAAGTGATCCGTGTTATGAGTACATCATTTTCAATAGTCGAGGAATTATACAAAAGGTAGATCTTGGAGAGTTTATTTGTTCAGTTCTCTGCATTTCAAAAGAAGAAGAGATCATTTAAGAAATGGAGTTTGATACAAGTCCCATTAATCGATGTTCCAAAGAGCATGAGAAGATCTATCAAGAATGGTTCAATTTCGCGGATTCAGGTAAATTGCTACCTTTTTTTCCCCCGTGTCATTCAAATAAGAGCAGAAACAAAGGAATTTGCAATAATGGGGGATTATTTATGGGGTACAGATGGAGATGGGCGTCTCACTGGAGGAGATGCCACAAAGTTCTTTGCCATGTCCAATTTGCCTCGTCCTGAGCTCAAGCAGGTTTGTTTCTTTTCTACTTCGTTTCTTTTATGTCTGTGAATGCTTCAACAATTAGGTGTTAACTGTTTTTTTTTATCTTGTTTAATTTGAATATTTGCTATCCAGTACTGTTATCATCCTCAATTTTGAATAGCAGTATCTTTTTTACAAGGGTGCTGTTTAGGTCAACTTACCTGCACCTCAAACTATTCCACTTGGTAACTGCTACCTCTCACCAGCAGCAAGCAAGAATCATTTAACTTTTACCGGCAAGGATTAGACTGATAAGAAGAAATCACATACATTTGAATGTTTTTTTTAAAAAAAAATAACTGTATTGTCCTGTATAGCTTGCACAAGTCTCAACTAATTTCACGGGATACCTGTTGCATCTCATTAGCACAGATACCGGGTAACTCTGTCCATCAAAGCTTAGACAGATGGAAAGAAATCGCCTAAGTGTTCATTGACCACTAGGCCACATTTGAACGTCTCATAAAATAAGTATGTCTAAGGCCTTCCATTTCTGGTATTTGTATTAAATGATAAGTTCTCAACTAATTAGCTTCTCGGAGTCTAGGTGCGCCTTTTGTAAAGGCACTTTTTGTTTCCTTCTTCGGTTCAATAGGTGACTTGCTAACTTGATCTTTGCGACGCATTAGCATGACCAACCTATCACTCAAAAGAACTCATGAAAATGACCTACGATCTAGAATGCTAAGCAGAAGATGAAAGACATGTGAGCAAGCTGTGAAAATCCTCAGGTTTTTAGGCCTTCTCTTAAAGGTTAATATTGTCAGTTGGCTCATTGATGATCATATTCAGGTTGCTATCATCTTCCGGGGGCTAAAGTGAACAAGATTGAGGCAGATGTTAAAGTTAAAGTATTTAGATAACTTCTAGTGATAAGCAGAATTAAGTTTAAACGGCAAAACAAAAATCTGAGCGAAGGGCAAACTGAACTCTCCTCCCTCCCTTGCACCTAAATCCTTAAATAAGGTATTTTTTTACTTGAGAAGTCCTATTATCTAGCTAGTTATCACATAAAGATATGTGACTATGGAATCGTATTTTGACCTATGTACGGACCTTATATTAGTAGCTTGTGCTGAATCGCATAGACCTCAAGTTTGCGGTTTCCTCCCAGTTTTGATGATTCATTTTCTGCTGCTTAAAATTGTTTCAACAATTTGTTTCATTTCCCTTCTTTTCCTAAGGTGTGGGCAATTGCAGATTCCAAGCGACAAGGTTTTCTCAGTTTTAGAGAATTTGTTATTGCAATGCAGGTACTACTTCTTTGTGCACTCTCATTTCAATTTTTTCGTTAATTCTAGTCCATCTAAAGCAGAAATCTTTCTTTGCTTTTTGATGTGTAGTTGGTCTCTCTGGCACAAGCTGGCCATGCAGTAACCAATGATCTTTTAAATGCTGATGGTAACTTGCGTAGTTTCATGTTTTTAATTTATAATGTACTGTGTTGTATGGCTTTCTTTAGCTTGCATCATTCTTCTCATATACTGATCTTACACATTTGAAATTCATTGCAGTTGATTTTGAAAATTTGCTACCCCCTGCAATGGAAGGTCTGGATGTCTTTCTTGCTGTAAGTATTCTGGATTCACCTTCTACCTTATTTTTCCTTTAACGCTGAAGTGACTGAACTGTAACCTTATTTATATCTTTTTAAACAGAAGAAGAAGAAGCCCATGCCTAAAAGCGAACCTGATCAGAATGGTATTTTACCTCATTACACACAAGAACTTATCCTATCTTTTCTTTCTTTATGGTCTTGGAGTGTGGGGAAGGGAGGTAGATGGTATGATTGCTTCTAACTGTTTGAATGGAGAAGCAGGTAGTGCTCCTGTCCCGACTGCACCAGCAACTAGTTGGTTTTCTTCATCGAAATCTGCAAAGAAGGTGAGTGTGGTTACTCTTTTTAAATAATATCACTCTCAAAATTATGCATTTTTTTGCTTATTCACAGCATATTTTGATATGCTATACAACTTTCATATGTTACCAATGACATACTAAAATTATGTATACCTATCAAAAAAGGGAAAAAAACATATTTAAATTCTGCATTATGTGGGGTTTACATATCGAGCTAAGTTGTCAAGAAGTATCTTTGTCCTTTTCCATTAGTATGAAGTTGTTTGATTTTATTTTGTCGGCTGTTGGTAGAAATTATTGCATGAGCTTCTCCTATCCCAAATTCCCCGACCACATCTTACAGCACTTCATGGTATGTTAATGCTTAGTTCTTGCTCCTAATGCTTCACTTTTTTCATCTGCCTACAGGTCTCTTTAACCTCTGTCACATCAATAGTTGATGGACTGAAGAAGTTGTACATCCAAAAGCTAAAGCCGCTAGAAATCGCATATCACTTTAATGATTTTGTCTCTCCATTGTTGGTAGGTGGTGCATTTCACTTCAGTGTTGCTTACTTTAAGATGTTGGGAAATAACTTCTTGCTCTTTTTCCTCCCCTTCAAGTATGCTTCCTTTTTATTAATACGGGAAAACTTGAAAATAGTGATAGATAAACAGCTGAAGTGCTATTGTTATGTGCTGTATGTGATAGGCGAATAGTGATTTTGATGCCAAGCCGATGGTCATGCTTTTGGGTCAATACTCCACAGGCAAAACCACATTCATTAAACATTTACTCAAAACCAGTTATCCAGGTTAGCTAATACTCCTTTTTACTCGTGTATGTCTCTTGTCTATGTGCTTAAGAGGCTCTTGTTTACATTGTCACATCCTCTATGTCTATAGGTGCTCACATTGGTCCGGAGCCTACAACAGATAGATTTGTGGTTGTCATGGTATTTTCGCCTTTCTTTACTCTTAATGACTGATATGTGGTTGTCATGGTAGTTTCGCCCTTTCTTTACTCTTACTGACCACTCTGGTCACTCATAACTGCTTGGATTATGGTCCTGAAAAGAAGAAATCTATACATGTCTCTGCCAAGCGTTCAATGCCTTCCTCCATTTAAGTGTCCCAACATAAGGTCCACTTTAAAAGACACTTCACAGTTTATAATTTTCTTTTCTTTTGTAGTCTACTATGTATGTCTCTATTTTTCATGTGGGAGTTCAGATTTCTGCTGCTTTTCGCAATAGTTTCACCAATATGATACATGCTTGGGAATAATTTTCTCAAATGTTGTGATCGCTTTCTACTGTGTGTAATACAGAACGGGCCGGATGAAAGAAGTATTCCAGGAAATACAATTGCTGTTCAAGCAGATATGCCATTTAGCGGTCTGACAACTTTCGGAACTGCATTTTTGTCAAAGTTTGAGTGTTCTCAAATGCCGCATCCTGTGAGTTATGGATCAATTTACTTGTACTATAAAATGAAACAACCTTTAACAAAACTCAGAAAACATTCAACTCCTTTTTTTCCTGAAACAACCTCTCTCTCGTGTTAAAAAAAGTTGTTGGAGCATATTACTCTGGTGGATACTCCTGGAGTTTTATCTGGGGAAAAGCAGAGAACACAAAGGAGCTATGACTTTACTGGTGTGACGTCCTGGTTTGCTGCCAAGTGCGATCTCATCCTTCTTTTGTTTGATCCCCACAAGCTTGATATAAGCGATGAGTTCAAACGTGTGATTGCTTCTCTTCGAGGCCATGATGATAAGATACGTGTGGTTTTGAACAAGGCTGACCAAGTTGATACTCAACAAGTAAGGCAAATTTTTTTTCTTTTGTTCCTTCATGTTTTCCACCGATTTCTGGACTATGCTACTGGTTTGATTTCATCAATTGATCTCAATTTCAGCTTATGAGGGTTTATGGAGCATTGATGTGGTCTTTGGGGAAAGTTCTAAATACTCCGGAAGTTGCTCGCGTCTACATAGGGTATGATCTCTGTATTTTTACAGCTAATCCAATAACCGACTTGAATGGGCATATTTTGGCCAACTAAATGTAATTGAGTTGCACCAAAACGGTAGTATGAGGATAAATAAATTAATGCTACCTGATGGATTCAGAACGTGGTAAACTAACTCTGCCTCACTGTTGGGTCAAACTTTTGGTAACATATACTAAGTCTAAGATAAATCGCTTGGGTTTTCAGGACTTGAAAGTGTGCACCTATGAGACATCACATTTGCTTACTAGATGCTATCATGTGTTTAATATAATTGACCAACCCACACAGTTGCTCCCCTCTCTAATGCTTAAGTGCAGATTTAATCTGGACACTTCAAATTAAATATGAAAATATGCATGTTCATTTCCGATAGTGTCATCAAGTCATTAGTGATATTTCAATTTAGATGGAGCATATATAAAATTTTCATTTCCATTTGGAGTTTTATATTTTTCATTAGCATTGTGATGTTTCGCTTGCACAGATCATTTAATGACAAACCAATGAATGAAGCTGCTACAGGACCACTCGGGAAAGAACTTTTTGAAAAGGAACAAGATGATCTCCTTACAGACTTGAAAAACATACCAAAGAAGGCTTGTGACCGTCGTGTAAATCCACAACCTCATATCGAGTCTTTATATTGCTCATATACTAACAATACTTTAAACATGGATTGAAAAGGAGGTTTTTATTGTGTACAGATCAATGAATTTGTAAAACGTGCTAGAGCTGCGAAGATACATGCATACATAATAGGTCATCTCAGAAAGGAGATGCCTGCTATGATAGGCAAAGCCAAGACACAGCAGAGACTCATTGATGAATTGGAAAATGAATTTGGAAAGGTTTAACTCTCTCAAACCCACCCGCGCATTTACATATTCACTAATCTGTCATGTACACATTCACAATGCTTATAATTTCTATACTGAGCACTAGTATTGTGTTGGAATGGACAATTTGTCCCAAACAGGTTCAAAGGGAATTCCATCTGCCTGCTGGGGATTTTCCAAATGTTGAACATTTCAGAGAAGTTCTCGGTGGTTATAGCTTTGATAGGTTTGAAAAGTTGAAACCCAAGATGATACAAGATGTTGACGATATGCTTGGTTATGACATCCCTGAACTTCTCAAGAATTTCAGGAATCCTTATGACTAACGAGGCCTAGTGCTGTTAAAGTTTGCAGTTATATTTGCCTGAATTTTGTTTATTATATAACTAACTCATTGTATCTTGTAAGTTGTAATCTTATTCCTTTTTGGTCTCTCACATTGAGAATTCTGCAAAGAATTTGGGTTCAATCAACCCATACTATCAGCCGGCAGTTATGGTGGCACATAAACACATATTCTTCAGAATTTTGAACACAGGAAGATAATTAGTTCTGTGTTAGCATGTGTCTTTCTTTTCTCTTGTTACAACAACAACAACCCAGTATAATCCCACAAGTGGGGTCTGGGGAGGGTAATATGTATGCAAACCTTACCCCTACCCCGAAGGGTAGAGATGCTGTTTCCAGGAGACCCTCGGCTCAAAAAAGCAACAGGAGACGATATATTAGTACCATAAAAATGCATAATAAAATAACAGCAATATAGGAGATATGAAATACAAAATACGAAATAAGAAATAGATGGCTGGTATAGTAAAAACTAGCAAGTAAAACCATGCAACAATAGACGAGCAATGACATTCTTAGTCTAACTCCGAACTGGCTAGTCTCACTCTATTGTGCTGTAGAAATATTCACAATTTTTCCTTAACCTACAACCTTAATGCTCGACCTCCTTAATTCCCTGTCAAGGGTCATGTCCTCAGTAATCATAAGTCGCGCCATGTCCTGTCTGATCACCTCTCCCCAATACTTCTTAGGTCGTCCTCTACCTCTCCGCGTGCCCACTACAGCCAGTCGCTCACACCTCCTCACCGGTGCATCAGTGCTCCTCCTCTGAATGTGCCCGAACCATCTGAGTCTTACTTCCCGCATCTTGTCCTCCATGGGGGCCACGCCCACCTTCTCTCGAATATCTTCATTCCTAATCTTATCCATACTTGTATGCCCGCATATCCACCTCAACATCCTCATCTCTGCTACTTTCATCTTCTGGATGTGTGAGTTCTTTACCGGCCAACATTCAGTTCCATATAACATGGCAGGCCTAACCATTGCTCTATAAAACTTACCTTTTAGTAACGGTGGCACCTTCTTGTCACACAAGACTCCCGACGCTAACCTCCACTTCATCCACTCCACCCCTATACGGTGTGTGACATCCTCATCAATCTCCCTGATCCCCTGAATAACCGATCCAAGGTACTTGAAACTACCCCTCTTGGGAATGACTTGAGAGTCAAGCCTCACTTCAACTCCCGCTTCCGTCGGCTCAACCCCAAATTTGCACTCGAGGTATTCCGTCTTCGTCCTGCTCAACTTGAAACCTTTAGACTCAAGAGCATGTCTCCAAATCTCTAGCCTCTCGTTGACGCCGCCTCGTGTCTCGTCAATTAGAATAATGTCATCAGCAAATAGCATGCACCATGGCACCTCCCCTTGAATATGATGAGTCAGTGCATCCATCACCAGGGCAAATAGGAATGGGCTGAGCGCAGACCCTTGGTGCAACCCCGTAATAACTGGAAAGTGTTCAGAGTCGCCTCCTACTGTCCTAACCCGAGTCTTAGCTCCAGCATACATGTCTTTAATCACCCTAATATAGTCAACCGGGACCCCTTTATCCTCTAAGCAGCTCCATAAGACCTCCCTAGGAACCCTATCGTACGCTTTCTCCAGATCAATAAACACCATGTGGAGATCCTTCTTCCTATCCCTGTACTGTTCCACCATCCTCCTAATAAGGTGGATAGCTTCTGTGGTAGATCACCCCGGCATGAACCCGAACTGGTTGTCTGAAATAGACACCGTCCTTCGCACTCTCATTTCTACCACTTTCTCCCAAACTTTCATGGTATGACTTAGTAATTTGATGCCCCTATAGTTGTTACAGCTCTGGACATCACCTTTGTTCTTATACAACGGAACCATTGTACTTCACCTCCACTCTTCAGGCATCCTATTAGTCTTGAATATAACACTAAACAATCCAGTAAGCCATTCCAAGCCTGCTCTACCCACACACCTCCAAAGTTCAACCGAAATTTCGTCTGGCCCGGTAGCTCTGCCTCTTCTCATCTTACGCATTGCCTCCATGACTTCATCGATCTCAATGTCCCTACAATTACTTAATTCATGGGGACTGTCGGCATTCCTCAATTCCCCAAGTATAATATCCTGATCCCCTTCTTCACTTAGAAGTTTATGAAAGTAGGTCTGTCACCTCCTCTTAATCTGGTCATCTCTCATCAAAACTTTGTCGTCATCATCTTTTATGGACCTCACTTGGTCCAGATCCCGAGTTGTCCTCTCTCTCGCCTTAGCGAGTCGGAATAACTTCTTCTCCCCACCTTTGTTCCTTAGTTCCTCATACAGACGAGCAAAAGCTGTCGTCTTAGCCTCCGTCACTGCCATCTTCGCCTCCTTCCTAGCTACCTTATACCTTTGACTGTTCTCTCTCTTCTCCTCCTCGTCAGTGCTCCCTACTAATCGCAGGTAAGCCGCCTTCTTTGCTTCCACTTTACCTTGGACAACTGCATTCCACCATCAATATCCTTTGGGACCACCATTGTGGCCCGTAGATATCCCTAACACCTCTCTCGCCGCCTTTCTTATACAGTCCGCCGTCGTCGACCACATTGTGTTTGCGTCCCCACTACTTCTCCAAGCTCTCATTGCCGATAACCTTCCTTCCAACTCCTTAGCTTTATCCTTAGTTAAGGCGCCCCACCTAATTCTGGGGCGTCCTTGTACTGACCTCTTCTTCCTCCTTATCCTAATACAAATGTCCATCACCAAAAGCCTATGCTGCGTTGAGAGGGTCTCACCTGGGATAACCTTGCAGTCCTCGCACAACCTTCTGTCGCATCTCCTGAGGAGGAGATAGTCAATCTGAGTCTTCGCCACCGAACTTTGGTAAGTAACCAAATGTTCATCCCGCTTCGTAAAACTCGAGTTCGCAATGACTAGATCGAAAGCCTTGGCAAAGTCCTACAGCGAAATGCCCCCTCCGTTCCGCTCCCCGAAACCAAAGCTGCCATGCACCTCAGTGTACCCACCTGCAGATGACCCAATATGACCATTGAAATCTCCTCCTATGAATAATCTCTCAGAAGGCGGTATACTACGAACAATCTCATCCAACCCCTCCCAAAAGCGCCTCTTAATATCCTCATCCAAGCCTGTTTGCGGTGCGTACGCACTAACGACATTTAAAGTACCCTCGCCCACCACCAACTTAATAGTCATTAGTCTATCATTCACTCGCCTGACCTCTACCACGGACTCTCTAAGATGGCTATCTACCAGGATACCCACTCCATTCTTACCCCTCAGGACACCAGAGTACTACAACTTATACCCATTCACGCTTTTCGCCCTCGATCCGACCCACCTAGTCTCCTGGACACACGCTATATTAATCTTCCTCTTCTGAAGGATTTTACCAACTCTATGGATTTACTCGTTAGTGAACCTATGTTCCATGACCCGATTCTCAACCTATAGGCTCTTTGCCCCATCTACCTCCCCTGCTACCCGTCCCACCCCCTGACCTCAGCCCCACACTCTACCCCACCTGAGGACATGCCCTTATTCTATCATCCCAAACTATAACCACTACACCTACAACAATGTAGAGAAGACTCACTAGTGCACAACGGACAACGAATCAAACTAGAAGGAAACAAGTGGCAACTAGTATCCTAGTTGAAAGGTTTAACTATTGCGAAGTAAAGTAACAGTAATTTAGCTAACACCAAAAGGGAAACAGTAAAACAGGAGGTACCAACTCCCGTTAACAAAACATGTGGCTGATTTGTTGTACTCGATGTAGTTGTACGCTCACGCACCACTTCCTACCGCCCTTTGCTGACACTCGCCCAGGTTGCTCTCCTTTGCCAGTGCTCGTGCGCCCAACTTGTCTCCAATACTTCGAGAATTCCTGAAAACACAGAAAATACCACGACCCAAAAACCAGAAGGAGTTATCACCGCTACCACTGGTATATCCCCAACAATATAAAATGTACAAAGAAAGGAGAAGAAGAAAACGAGAATATAAAGGGGTGGGGCAGATTTGGGACGCAAAAAGGGTGGGGCAAGAAGACCCGATACTATTATATAGTTATAGTATTATATATCATTCCACCACAAAAATTCATTTGAAATTGAGAAGCAAGGTCGAGAAAGAGAGTAAGTGAGAATACCACAGATTTGGAGTCAAACTCGCCAGAGCAGCGGTATTTCCAGCCATGGTCACCTATTAGAAGTCGTCAGATTTGATTTTTTAGTGAAAGCTTTTTAGATCTAGATTTTATTTGTTAAGAGAAAGAGGAAAATAAGTATTAGAAGATGAAGACAAAAAATAGGGGTCACCGGCGCAACTTCGTTTTCGGCCAGATCTAAAAAAAATGTCGGTAGGTTGCTAGATTTTCTCCCTCGTGATATAGATATCAATCCAAATACAAAGAAACTATGGTTTATAAAGAAACACGGCTCTTGACAAAAGACTATGCTTCTTTCTTTTCTCTTGTTATTTTCTGTAAATCAAACTGAAGGGCTTACATGAAAAGCTAAAGAAACTGCACTACACTCTGAGGTTGGTAGAAATAGAAGATGCCCGAAATACCAAGAACAACAACAACAACCCAGTGAAATCCCACTAATGGGGTCTGGAAAGGGTAGTATGTACGCAGACCTTATCCCTACCCCAAAATACCAAAAAATTCACTGAAAAGTACATAGGAAAAACTTACACGTGGTGTTTACACCTATAGGTTATCATGGTTAAATAAAAACTAGGTAAAAGCGTGCATTATTTAGTTATGAGTAAGTAATATTAGTGTATATAAAAATACATGTCATGTATTTATTAAGTTAGTTGGAAACACCGAGTTTCATAGTGCAGGCAGTGGACTCACAATATAACGATTTGGGACTCAATTGATTTAAAGATAAGATAAAATTGTGCCATTAGCTAACTTTGGTCAGGTGATATCAATGTATGCAATATATAACTGTCATGTAATCAACATTGCACAACTTAGACGTGCATGAGTTATTTTCTCCAGGATAGGTTGTAGACTCAAACATGAACCGATAGTATATTCAAAACAACCTTTTCATGGAATGGACAAATTAAAAATGAAAGAAAATAAGAGAAGTAAATAGAGAAAAAAAATGTAAAAAAGAGCTCAGAAACGCTGTAGTATCATCCTAGAATCGGACAACTGCGGTGACCCTTTAACATCACCGCACGTAGCGCCAGAAATCATCACGGCTCTTTTATGCACCAGCCGGGAATCGAACCCGGGTCTGTACCGTGGCAGGGTACTATTCTACCACTAGACCACTGGTGCTTCTTGATTCTTACGTAGTTTAAATATCTAATAATATGGACTCTAAGCTGTGTCGCAATACATAGATGAATGGAAAAGGAATTCGCCTTTACTCGTAGATTCGTAGTTCGCAAATCTCATTCCTAATCGCGCGAACTCGCAGAAACGACGAGCACCTAGGTCTGTGGCCTCTCACTTCTCTCTCTGTAACCCTGACTCACTCTGCGGTTTCTCTTTTTAGAGTGAGCTTTTTGTTGAACTCAACATGTTTGATGAAATGCCTCTTACCTTTTATAGTATCCAATTGTGCTTGTGCATTTCTCGTTTTAGAGTAAAGCTTTGATTTTGTTATTTGTTTCTCCTTGTAGGGAAACGAGAAGCTAACAAGATGCTGCCACAGCGGATGAAAAAGGCTATGACAGACAACCCAAAGAAATTAGCCAATTTGATTGACCTCGTAAATCTCCCTTCAACACTTAGAGAATTCATGGGTCAGTCACAGACTTCTCGCTTAGGTTGTTTTAAACGTGTCTGGTCTTACATCAAGGAAAACAATCTCCAGGTATTAACCATATTAGTAAGCCGCATCAATTAGAAAATATCATGGTTGATAGCTCTTCCGTCCCATTTTATATTACATTGTTGAACTTATTTTGAAGTTT